>NW_006408532.1:1890952-1929764 GCF_000296735.1 Chrysochloris asiatica | reverse complement strand
GGACTAAGAACTGGTGGCCAGGAGCAGACTTGCAGAATGTGCCCTTTGGAGATGTAAATTACTATATATGCCTGAGTGGTTTTGTTTTTGTTTTTGTTTTTTGTTTGTTTGTTTTTTAAAAAGCTAAAGTGGTTAGAGAAAATACTGTTAACTGATGGTATATGGAGGGGATTATAATCAATGTAATGCAACAAGGTATATCATTTGTTGAATGTAAAACTTATGATATGCCCTGTAAACTTTTACTCAATCCACAATAAAAACCTTAAGTAAAAAAAAAAAATAAAAAAAAAATTACCAACAAAAGAAAGTCCAGGCCCAGATGGTTTTACTGGTGAATTCTACCAAACGTTCAGAGATGATGTGACACCAATTCAACTCAAATTATTTCAGAATATAGACAAGTACGGACAGCTCCCAAATTCATTTTATGAAGCAAGCATACCCAAACCAGGCAAAGACATCACTAAAAAAGAACATTACAGACCAACATCCCTCATGAACAGAGGTGTAAAAGTTCTCAACAAAATCCTAGTCAATAGAATCCCACAACATATGTAAAAAAAAAACTGCATCATGATCAACTGGGATTCATACCAGGTATCAAGAATGGTTCAATATTAGAAAAACAAATAATATAATCTACCACATAGATAAAACAAAGTAAAAAAAAACACACATGACCACATCAATTGATGCAAAAAGGCATTTGACAAAATCTAACACTCATTCTTGATTAAAACAACAACAAGAGGAATAGAAGGGAAATTTCTCAACACAATTAAGGACATGTATACAAAACCAACAGATAAACATCACTCTCAATGGAAAGAAACTAAAGCCATTTCCCTGCGAACAGGAACCAGACAAGGATGCCCTTTATCACTACTCCTATTCAATATTGTGCTGGAAGTCCTGGCCAGAGCTATAAGATAAGAAAGGGAAATTAAAAGCAAAGGAGTTTTGGACCCAGAGAGGGAAAGGGACTGTGGGCCGAAAACTGGGGGGAGGAGGGAGAGGTGTAGGGGGCGGGTTTCTGGGATATACCCTCTGGGTGGTTGATGATGCATGGAGGGGATTGTAATCATGGCAATGAAACGATATACGATAGGATAAGTGTAAAGCTAACGGTCTCCCATGTAAACTATCATATAATTCACAATAAAACATTAAAAAAAAAAAGCAAAGGAGTAAAACTTGCTCTATTTGCAGGTGATATAATCTTATACTTTGGAAATCCCAAAGACTCAGCAAGAAATTATTCATTGAGAGATTCAGCAAAGTGGCAGGGTATAAAATCACCAAACAAAAATCAGTTGGATTCCTTTATACTAATAAAGAGAGCTCTGAAAAGAAAATCAGGAAAAAATATACTATTTGCTACAACCACCCAAATGAAATATTGAGGAATAAATCTAACCAGAGAAACAAAAAACCTATACAAAGAAAACTACTAAACACTACTATAAGAAACCTACAAAAATGGAAGACTATACCATGCTTGTGAATAGGAAGATTTAACATTGTGAAAATGTCAACATTACCCAAAGCAATCTATAGATACAATGCAATTTCAATCCAGGTTCCAACAACATTCTTTAAACATATGGAAAAACTAATCATTAACTTCATAGGGAAAGGAAAGAGACCCAGGATCAGCTAGGC
This sequence comes from Chrysochloris asiatica, assembly GCF_000296735.1. Taxonomy (NCBI): domain Eukaryota; kingdom Metazoa; phylum Chordata; class Mammalia; order Afrosoricida; family Chrysochloridae; genus Chrysochloris; species Chrysochloris asiatica. Next base: position 1,928,099 of record NW_006408532.1, on the reverse strand, counting down.
ATTACTAAAAAAAAGAACGAAACAGAAGACCTCTCACTTTCCAATCTCAAAGCCTATTCTAGAGCCACAGTGGTCAAAACAGCCTAGTACTGATGAGTAAAATGAAAGACACACAGATCAATGGAATAGAATTGAAAACTCAGAAGCAAATCCATCCACCTATGCTCAGTTGATCTTTGACAAAGGACTGAAACACATTAAATGGGGAAGAGATAGTCTGTCTCTTCAACAAATGGTATTGGAAAAACTGGAAATTCATTTGCAGATGAATGACAGAAGACCCGTATCTCACACCATATAAAAAATGAACTCATTATGGATTAAAGGCTTAAATATAAAACTCTGAACTATAAAGATCATCAGTGAAAAAATAGGCACAAACTTAGGTGCTCTGATTCATGGCATAAATACACCATAAAACATATAAACATCAGAAGATAAAGTAGATGACTAGGATCTCCTAAAAATTAGACACTTAAGTGCATCGAGAGATTTCACCAAAAGAGAACCCACAGAATGGGAAAAACAATTTTGGCAATGACATATCAGACAAGGGACTACTGTCTAAAATTTATAGAACACTTCAATACCTCAATTAGATGAAGACAAATAATCCAATTTAAAAATGGACAAAGGACATGAACAGACACTTCATCAATGAAGACATTCAGGTGCCCAACAAGCATATGAAGAAATGCTCATGAGTAATAGTCATTAAAGAGATGCAACTCAAAACAACAATGAGATATCATCATACACCAGCATTCACAGCAAAGTTTTTGAAAAAACCCCAGAATACAACAAATGTTGGAGGAGGTGTGGAGACCATGGGACCTTCCTACACTGCTGATGGGACTGTAAAATGTTGCAACCACTGTGGGAAACAACATGGCACTTTCTCAAAGAGTTGAGAATAGAAATACCATATGGTTCAGCAATCTCTCTACCTGGTATTATATGTGTAAGAAATACGAGCCGTAGCACAAATAAATACATACACATACAAGTTCATTGCAGATTTATTCACGTTAGCAAAAAGACTGAGACAGCCTAGACACCCAAAAGTAGAGGAATGGTTGAACAAACTGATTCATACATACAATGGAGTATTATGCAACTGTGAAGAATAATGATGAATCTACAAAACACCACATAACATGGAGGATCCTAGAGGACATTGTTGTTAGGTGCCATTGAGTCGGTACCGACTCATAGCGACCCTATGCACAACAGAACTAAACACTGCCTGATCCTGGGCCAACCTCACTATTGTTGCCACACTTGAGCCCACTGATGCTGCCATATTACCAATCCATCTCACTGGGGATCTTCCTCTTTCACTCTGACCCTCCACCTTACCAAACATGACATCGTTTTCTAGCAACTGGTCCCTCCTAACAATATGTCCAAAGTAGGAGAGATGAAGTTTGGCCATCCTGGCCTTCAAGGAGCACTCTGGGTGCACTTCTTCCAATACAGATCTGTTGGTTCTTCTGGCAGCCCATAGCACTTTCAATATTCTCCTCCAACACCATAACTCAAAAGCATCAATTCTTCTAAAGTCTTCCTTATTCACTGTCCAGCTTTCACATGCATACGAGGTTATTGAAAATATTATGGCTTGGGTCAGGCGCACCTTAGTCCTCAAACTGACATCTTTGCTCTTCAACACTTTAAAAAGGTCTTGTGCAGTAGATTTGCCTAATGCAATACGTTGTTTGATTTCTTGACTGCTGCTTCCCTAAGTGTTGATGGTTGATCCAAGAAGAATGAAGTCCTTGACAACTTCAATCTTTTCTCCATTGATAAGAATGTTGTTTATTGGTCCAGTGGTGAGGATTTTTGTTTTCTTTATATTGAGATGCAATCCATACCAAAGGATCTTTGATCTTCATCATTAAGTAAATTAGTGGATCACAAAGGGACAGATACTGTATGAGCCCACTACAGGAAAAAGTTAAGAAAAGTTTTCATTCTATAATAAACTTTCTATGATGGTTACCAGGGGCAGGAGGGAAGAGAGAATTATCCAAAAAAAGAGTTGGCATTTGTGAAGGAGGGGCTCCACACCTTCCTTGTTGGAAGTCTAAAGTGCAGGGGTCTTTTGGGGCACAGCACAGGGATCCCTAAAAGCAGTGTTCTGGAGTTGGAGGAGAATTTCTGGAGGCAAGGATGTTTGAAAACTAAGAAGAAAAGCATTATGGGCCAAGACAGCCGAGGGTTCAGCCAAGCAGAGGAGCCTAGGGTTCAGCCAAGCAGAGGATATAGGTCTAGTATGAGGATAGAGGCCTAGTACGGTAGCAGGTGGCAGAGGATATAGGTCTAGTATGGCAGCAGGTGGCAGAGGAAGGCAGCTGGAGTTGACATTTCTGAATTCCAAATCCTGTTACTTACAGGTTCTGGGATACATGACCATCATCTCCTTGGTTAGCCCTCACCACATTTTCCATGAAGGAAGAAAGACCTTCATTTAAAAGACTTGGAAACTAAGGTTCTGAGAGATTAAGACACCCAGCAAATCAGTGATATACAGGGTAGGACCCCAGCTAAAATCTCATCCCTAGAAGTTTAAAAATACATTTTAAAAAACATTCATTATAAAAGAATTCCAATTGATGGCACTTTTAGGGACTTTGGAATCTTCATCTGGTAGTTGCATATTTGTGGCATTCACACTATGTGCTGAGCACATGGGGAACAAGAGTGACATGGTCCTGTCCTGACCCCCTCAAATTTACAGTGTGCTACACAACTAACAAATCAAAACAATTAACTAATAATTAGAATAAAGTCTGTAGTGACCCTGGAGTCAGACAGAGTTCACGCTAAAATTTTTATTGACTTAGGCCTAGCCCCTTGCAGGCCCACTTTTCTAATTATTGTGTACACATCACATATGGCTAATCAATTCCAAAATCCTTTTAACATGGCCTCTCAAATAATCACTACCAATCTATCAGAAGTGGCACTTGAGATGAAAATTACTGTTATCACTGTTCCAAACAGGCAGATGTGACTACAGGCTTAGAGTTCAGCAGAGCAGAGGAAGCAAGTATAGAAAATCTCCTCCCCACTTTCCTCCTCATTCTCAAGGTCTGATGCCTGAAATTCCACCATCAGACGTCCATAGCTTGTGCTCAGTTATGCCAGCAGTCAGCACTGTTTTATAACAGTGAACACTCTCGGGGAATCAAAGGGGCAGGCAGGGGCAGGGTGGTGACAGGTGTACTGTGAGTCCTTGCTCTGCTGCTTTCTGTAGCTTCAAGAAGGGGCCCTGCAGGTTCTCTGGAAGACAGTCTAGGAAAATGGGCAGACTGGGTATCCAAGCCCCTGTGCTTACTATTGTATGACATGATGCCAGTTATTTGACTTTTTGGGCCTCTACTGTTTTATCTAAGGAGCCCTGACAGCGTAGTGGATTATGAGCTGGGCTTCTAACTGAAAGGTCAATAATTCAAATCTACCAGGCGCGCCTCAGGAGAAAGATGAGGCTTTCTGCTCCCGTAAAGATTTACAGCTTTGGAAACCCTATATATAGGGGTTGCTATGAGTCGGAACTGACTCAGTGACACACAAGCACCACCACTGTTTCCTCTGAAAATGGGACCAATGGGACCAAGACATATCCAACCAGGCCAGCACAGTGTTGGGCATATGTTACTGTTGTTGTCAGCAGACATGGAGTCCACCTCCCTAACTCATGGTGACCCAATGCATAATGGAATGAAATGCTGTTTTGTCCTACACTATTCCCATTATCAGTTGCAAACTGGAATGTTGTCATCCATAGGGTTTTCATTGGCTGATTTTAGAAAACAGATCGCCACGTCTTTCTTCCTAGTTCATCTTACTCTGGACTTACTTACTCTTGTTCAGCATCATAGGAACACAAAGGCCTCCACTGACTTGCAGGTGGTGGCTGTGGCCTGAGATGCATTCACCAGAAATTGAACAGAGAGAACTCTTGTCACAGAATCACCAAGCACCCCATAAATGCTGGGTCCTGAGTCCTTCCTTCCTGTGAAACCAAGGGGCAGACACCTGTGGTCAAAGTCACTCCACAAACAGGGTGACTAGCCCTGTGAACTTTCCTTAGGTGCCCTGGGCCATCACATGCCCACTGTACTCTCCCTTGCTCAGGAGGATGTGAGCAGGAAGCAGGACTGCATCTACCCTGTGGCCCACTTCTTCTATCAGAGAGGCTCTTGACGGCCCAAGAATCATCCATTTTTAAGAATTGTTTTGTTTTGTTTTCTCTCTCTTTTTCTTTCCCTTCCCCTCTAAGCAAAACTGCTTGGCAGCCAATCCTGCCTGTGTTCCCAAGGCAGTTCCAAAGGGCCCATCTCAGCCTCCAGAAGTGATGGCAGTAATTCCGTTAATGGGAAGCAAGACGAATGGTACACTGTGCCCAAAGAGTATGAGGCAAGATGGAATTGGGCTGGCCTCGGGGGAGGGGGGGGGGGAGAAGGAAAGTGTTGCCGGAACACACCCTCCTTTGGGGCCTTATTAGGTCTTGAAAGAGCCTCCGCACTCGCTAAAACCTGCTTTTGCCAGCAGAAGCCTCATTTTACAAATCTACAACAACAACAAAAAACCCTGTAAATGGGAAGAAAACCCTGAAGATTATGGTCCCCCACTGCAGAGAGGCAGTGAGCTGCCGTTCAGAGCTGAAGTCTTTAGCCTCCTCGACTCCTGGTTTAAATGAATGGGCCTAAATGCCAGCTCGCCATTTTGTAAATATGAAACAGGGCTGCTGTTTAAGGACTGTTTACCCATGGTGGGATGATGGGACAGCTTTGAAAACATTTTCAAAGGCCTGCCTTTTCCAGATGCCCTAAAATCCTACCATCCTCGAGGTCAGTCCCACATGGAGTCTCTGGTATAGGTCCCCTTCCCCAGACAGACCTGTATGCCTGATCACATGCCAGCAGCACCTTTTTCATCTTCTTCTGTCCTGAATACCCATGGCATTTTGAAGGCAAATTCACTGTGGAGTGGGTGTCCATCTCCACAGCTATCTGAAGGTTCTCCCCTTCTCCACAGTGAAGATCCATTCAGGAAGCTGGATTCTTCCTTGGGACTCAGTTTGCCCAAATGCAAAATGAGGGCAGAAGCCAAGTGGATTATGGAGATGGATAATAGCTGGCAGAACAAGAGGACCTAGATCAGTCCTCTGGGGGCTGTGTGACCTCAGCAAGTATGGATCCTCTCATGGCCTCAGCTTTCTTATCCATAAAATGGGGCTCATCCCGCTAGCCTCACTGCCCTGGAGCAAGAAGGATCAGTAAATCCAGCTCACCAGGTAAATGGTAGCTTTTCAGACCAGTTCGAGCACCAATATTCTGTTTCTATTTTTCTCTGCCTCAACTTCCTGCAATATCCAACACACAGTACGTGCTGGCCGAGCATCTGCTGTCTTGAAAAGAACCTAAGGCTTTTTATACTGCTGGAATAACAAAAACATTCATTCAAGCTAAAGCATAGTGGGCCAAAGAAGCATGCTCTGGGGCCCAAAGACCTAGGTTCAGTAGTGGATTTACTGTGTGGCCTTGGGCAAATGACTCAGCCTTTCTTAACCTCCCTTTCCTTGTATGCAAAATGGGACCAACAGTAACTGCCTCGGTAAACAAAGAGGTCAGGATCTGGTCCCAAATTGGTATGACTCTTGGGAGAGCCTAGGAAAAACTCTCACAATCAAACTGGGAAAACTGCTTTCTTGAAGACGTCTTGAGCCAAAGCACAACCCGATCAGACTGTCTAAGGGTCCCTGGGAAAGGTGGAACCTCCAACAAGTAGCAGATGTCAAATCCCTAATGATTGCCCTTCCGGGGAAGAGAGAGATTGTGGGGGTTTCACTCTGTGAGGCAGCCCTGGGACACCCAGAGTCTTCTACATCACAGCCCAAATAGACGCTGTGTTCCCTTTCAATGATCCCCACCAGTCTCCTCACCAATCACACTGCATATACTTTCCTCATTTCTTGTTCTCCCCCAAGAGGAATGCTAGCTCCATGAGGACAGGGTTTCATTCTGTCCTGAGTCTTATGTCCAGTGTCTGGCATTGTTGGGTGAACCAATAACTAAATGAAAGAAGACATGAATGAATTCCTTGGTGAGGGGCAGGGATGGCAGGTGGAATGGTGGCTGTGAGCGGAGCGATTTACAACATGTCTCAGCATGGAGAGGTGCTTCTGAGTGTTGGAGGCACCACCAAACTCCAGTCCTACCCCACACATTGTCATTTATTATCAGCTCAATTGATGAATGACTGCTATGAGCTAAATGTCTCACCAGATCAAGAAAATCATTGGAAGGAGATAGGAATTGATAGTATGCCTCGGTTTACAAATGAGGTATTTCCTGGGTGGTTAACATGCTCAGCTACTAACTGAAAGGTTGGCAGTTCAAGTCCACCTAGAGGCACCTCGAACGACCGCTCTGGGGAATCTACTTCTGAAGTATCAGCCACTGAAAACCCTATGGAGCATAGTTCTACTCTGACACACATCAAGTCTCCATTTGTTGGAATCAGCTTGATAGCAACTGGTTTTACAAATGAAAAAATTAAAGCCCTGAGCAGGAAGTGTCGTCCCAAGGAGATACGGTGAGCAAAAGTTTGAATCCAGGTCTGTCCAATGTCCTTTGCCCCTCTCTGGGCATAGGAATGGCCTCAAGACTAGCTCAGTCTTGGAGGAGCCATAGCCCGGAGATTTGCTCTCAGCCAAGAATGAGGATGATTGTTCAGAGGGAGGAGCTGACAGGTATCAACAACCAAGGTCTGGCTCTGGTCCTGTCCCCACGCACACACAGCAGACAGTGGGGTCAGAAGGCTCAACCAGGCAGTACTCCCAGCCACCAGCATGCCTATGACTGTACAGAGAACACCAGTTTAGAGACAGCTGGGAGTGGTCTCAAATCTCAGTTTGCAAACTACATGACTTGTGGCTTTGGACGAGTAATTTTAGTCTCCAAGTCTCAGCTACCCTCATCTGAAAAATGGGGTCAGTCTAAAATTGTGAACTCGTGCAACACATATAAAGTGTTTAGCTGGTTCTTGGTATTAAGTAAGCTTTAGTTTCCTCTTCCGAGTCTCCTCCCTCATTCATTTTTTTTCAAGAATGGCCAGACATCCATCCACTCTCTGTGGCTGCCGGGACCCGATTTCAGGGCTGAGAACAGAGTGGGTGGTGGAATCTGAGCTCCTTGCCCTCTCTGATCTCCACGCACCACCTGCTTGGCATGCTTCCTGAGCAAGCAGGTCAGCACCTCGTCATTTGATTTCTGACCCTTGTCACTCAAGGACAGGAAGTCAGGGGATGGGTTTGTCAATGCAATAACATCCGGTCGATGGTGTGAGGAATTAAAATGGGGAGATCATTTCCAAGAAGGGCCTTATCCATGGCATGCCCTTGACACCAAAGGCCCAGGGCTACAAGAGTGAAGATAGGCAGTGAGGAAGGAGACAGGCTGACCAGACTGGCAGCGGTCACACCACAGCAGTGGTCTGCAGACACTGCTTAAAGACAGAACCTTTCCTTCTGAAAAAACCTGGCAAGGAAGCCCCATGTAGAGAACAGATAAAAGGGGTCTTGTTCTGTTGGAAATGGAAGAGGCTACAGCCACCTCATCAGGGCCACCTTCACAAACAAGCAACCAGCACTGTGAGCCAAGGCTCCACAATTTTACATTTACTGTCTTGAAATTCTTCCTAATTTTATCTTTGAATATGTATTATATAAATGAAGCCTGATGGAACAATGGAGAGAATGAAGACGTGCTGGGGGCTTGGAGCCTCAGTTCACAGGCTGTCCCCCTTCCCACCATCTCCTGGACAAGCTCTCAACAGCCTCCGCCACCCCTCCCCAGCCACCTCGGTCCCCCTGACCTTGGTGGGGACCTGGGTGCAGGTGCTAGGAAGGTCAGGATCAGATACATTCTTGCACTGAGCCCCAGGGTGAGCCCCAGGCACCCATGAGGGTCTGCACTCGTCTATCACAGATTCCCACACCCAAGGAAGCATGGTATTAAATAATGAATAAAAAAACATTGTGACAGAGAGAGTGCCAAGGAATGGGAAAAAAAATTCTACCTTTTGAATAAGGGGCCCCACATTTTCACTTTGTACTGACTCCCACAGATGACATAGCCAATTTTGTCTCCCATTTACACCCTTCTGCCTGTTTTAGGTGCTGAGGGTATGAGAACCAACATTTCATGGCTTCTGTGTGGGACATAGAATAAAGAAACAGCAGGGGTGGCCACATGGTCAGAGACAGGGCTCTGTCCTGGTTCATCCCACAAACAGCAGCAAGGCGGATGTGGACGGAAGTACTGTCCAGTGGGTGCATACAGAGGACTGGGAGGATGTCAAATTGGCTCTGGCAGACAAGCTTAGGAAGTGCAGACATCCCAACGTAACTCACTGCACTCTCGGAGACAGAACAGCCTATATATACGGCAAGATGGCTCCTGCGAGTTAGATTTCTTGTGCTTGCTAGTCTCTCTGTCTCCCGACAGGGTACAGACATCTCCCATGAGGTAGCAAGTCCAGTCAGTGCTAGTAAGCAGAAGAAGGGGTTGACCAGGCAGGGTGAGGGTTTTTACTGATATGACCCCTCACTGACAGAGCAGAATAGCAGAACCATTAAGAGTTTAGACTGCAGAGTTGGACTGACCTGTGTTTGAACCTGAGTCTGAGTCACTCACAAAGTGTGTGAGCTGAGCTGCCCTGCACCCTCAGTTTCCCATCTGCAACTTGGGGCTAATAACAGTTTCATTCTCATGATGAGGTGCTGATGTGATAATTAAATAAAATGATGTCTGAAGGATATGGCATACAGCAAGCGCTCCATAAATGCTAGTCCTTGTTATTGTCATGAAATCTCCAAACATCACATTAGAAACCCGGGCATTGCATGATGCTTCTCGGGCTCTCACGCACCCGGCTCCCTTCTTTCTAGCATCTGCCACGACTCTGCTCCTAGACGCCTTTCTCCCCCCATTGTCATATCGCATCAGTCCATAAATATTTAAACAACATGTCATCAAATTATTATAACATATGATCTATAGCACTGATGTGCTGCAGTTCTGCGCATTTGGGCTTCGTTTTCAGAATATCGAGACATAAAATATTTATGTATTTAGCCAACCACGAGATCTCACATTCTGTCTCAAAATGCTGGGTGGTGGCAAGACGCTGAACTGAGACGCAACGTGTGAAGGGGATGCCTTGTTCTCACGTTGGTTCCTGGGGCATCTGGATTGTTCCCCCTTCATTCCAGGGACGTCATCATACAGTCTGTGAGCAGGGAAGGATGGGTCTAACTGGGTTTTATCACAGAAAAACAGAGACTTGGGACCCAAGGCCCATAAAAATAGAAAATTCAGATTATTGGAGGCTGTGGCATTTTCATTTCTGCATCTCCACAGATCTGCACACAGTAGGTGATCAGTGAATGTGAGCGATGAATGAATTAATTCACCTGTACCCTGCTGCACCACTCAGTGGGCACACAGTGGGGATGCAGGAATATTTATTCTCTTGTTTCATTCTATCCCCAGTGCCCAGCACTGGGTCAGGTCCTCACAAGGAACTTTGGGATTGTTGCTGGATAAACAGCGACTGAAGGAATAAATGCATGACTGGATAAATCACTTAATTAGCTAATAAATTAATGAAGGATAATGACTCCCAGTCTTCTGGTTCGGATTATACTGTGTAAGACCCTCCTCCTGAGAAATAAAGGCTCTCCAATAACCCTTAGTGGGTAGGAAAAGGAGTTTTTCTGGGTAATTAAATATCTCGATAGCTAACATTAGTACATCACAGGGACCATATGTCCCAGAATTTTCAGTACTGAGCAATTTCAAAGATGCCACACACCATTGGAATATCTAGGAACTTCTCACACATCAGCGAACAAACAGGGTCTTCTAAACTGCCTCTCTGCCACGAAAGGCACTAACAATGCTTTTACAGACTACTACCCTTCAGGGAGTTTGGAAACCATGGCCATCACGTGTCTACCCTACGGATGACTGGCATTTGAACACCAAGGGTTCCAACAAAATATACTCAAGCGAAAGTTGTTAGCTTGGATTTAAATAATTCCTCGGCATAGTTTCCCATGAAGATGAGGCAAGGACCTTGTCTGAGCTCTGTGCGTTTTTCCTGGTGGCCAGCAAGGGGGAGGGCCCTGAGTGGTACTTGGCTACCACTTGCAGAATGATGTTGTAAAACCCGGACATGCGTCTTCTGCCTCTCAGTGCCCTCAGAGCCCCATCCAGGGGCCAACACAACACCCACTGTGCCCGTCACCCTCAGAACAAACTGCAGAATGCTTTCCAAATGTTGTTCTGTCACTGTCAAACTGGCCCCAAGAGCAGGAAGTCCCTGCTCCTATCCCCAGTCTCCACACACAAAAAACCCCAGTCCACATTTCCTCCCAGACTAGTTGAGGAGGTTGGCATTTAAAATAAACACAAAAGGCCACTAAAATTCCTGGGGGAGATGAACAAAGGAAGTACACACACACACACATATGCACATAGAGGCAGCTGTGCCAAGGCTACATTTGAGAGCCTGCTGTAACTGAATCTAGCTAGGGCTCGCCAGACCCACTGAACCCAGGGTGTGGGCTCTCTTTCTCCCGTTCCCTGTCTGTCTGCCATGTGGTGCCTAGTGATCCTGCCATCTGGGCACCCACTCTGGTGGCCTGCCAAGGTCATTCCAGCTGGGGAATCGTTTCCTCTTTCAACCCTGGGACTCCCCGTTTTCTGGCCTGGGGCAGACTCTGAAATCCTGCTCATTCTCTCAAAAGCAATGTCTTGTCTAGAAGAGGCTTTGGGGGACTTAGCCCTTCTTTTCCCCAAAGCAACCCTCAAAAGATAAACCCTCTAAAATGTGCTCAGTACAAATAATGCAGCTTTAAGACATGACCCCTGGCACCCAACTGTTCCATTGCCAAAGCTCCACCTCTACAGGGCTTGCCTCTACATTTAGGAGCTGTCTCTGCAGAAAAGGGGCAGCCCTGGGATAGATACACGCTCTGGGCTATGGTTTGGTAACAGAGTTCCTCCTACTTGAAATAATTCAAGGATAAGCCATTTCTCTAGAAAACTTTCTCTCCACGGGTGAGAGCCAGTCGGGCACAACTCAGCCTTTGAGGTCCACTGGGAGGAGTGGGGCTTCTAGCCAACAAAATTTACTAACAGATTTGTTAACTTTATATAAATGTTCTTCAAGGATCCTACCACTTTCCCACTTCAAACTTCCCATTCAATCAAAAGATATTAATTGAGCACTGGAGTCCTGGCGTGGCACTGTAGGATAAGCACTGGATTGCTTATCAAACCCACCAGCTGCTCCTTGGAAACCCTATACTGGATCACTATGAGCTGAAACTGACTCGACCACACCTAACAACAACAACAACAACATGTACTAGGTACTGAAGATACAGTTGTGGTCCAAAGAACAAATCCTTGCCCATAGGGAGCTTACATTCTAGTCTGGGAAGCAAATGACAAACACAGGGTAAATCAGGAAGGGGTAGGAGCCTTACAGAAAAATAAAAGTCAGGTCAGGAAAAGAAGAGTGAGGGGCAAGAGGCTTATTTTGATTGGGTGGGATGGTGTGGTACCTCTGGAGAAGTGACATTTACAGTGACTATCTGGGAGGAAAGGATTCTAGGAGGAGGGGACAGCAAGTGCCAAGGTCCTGAGGTGAGAGTGACAAAAATTAGAGGCCAGTGAGCTGAAGCAGAGTGAGCAAGGCAGAAGCTATTGAGAAAAGAGGCTGGTGAAGTAAAGAGGCAAAGACCCAATCTCCCCCAGTCTCTGATATTCTCTCTGCAACTAAACTTGGCCTTTCTTCTCGTAGGTTCTGGACAAACAATCTGTGCCCCTGGAACAGTACCATGATGTAGGCTATTCCTCGAGCTGCCTGAAAGGCCTGGCTGTCTCCTCCTGCCTGAATAATGGGCTCTTCCAGAGAGCAGCCTCCCCACCTTGACCACCAGCACTTACGCTGAGGGTACCTGCTATTGTTAGATGCTGTTGAATCCATTTGAACACGTGTGACAGAACACAGCTGCCCCACAGAATTTTCTAGGCTATAATCAGATCACCAGGTTTTTCTCCCTCAGAGCCACTGGGTGGGTTCAAACCACTAATCTTACCATTAGCATCTGAGTGCTCAACTGTTGCACCACCAGGCCTCCTTGCAGGCAATTAAGCACCTTGAATCCTGGACTCTTGCCTCTGTTTTCTGACCCATAAAATGGGCATAATAATGTTTATGTCCCACTGCCCAAGAAACATAAACACTATTATTTTTATGTTCCCTGGGCAGTGTGGGACATAAACATCATTCCTGCACTCAGCTTCCCATCCATCTAGTTGCCTTTTACCCCAACCCTCTGAGACCTCCAAGCATCCTCTTTCTACCCAACACACCTCACATCTCTTTGGAGGCTAATTCAGGTGCCCTCACTCCTGGAGGCATTCCTATTTCTTGAAAGAGGCTTGCTGCAAATGGCTCATAAACCACCTACAAGGTGGTCATATACAACTTCCGTTCCCACCAGGTGGTAAGGACCAGGGCTGGTAGAATGTCTCTGCCTCAGCTCCCAGCTCTCTTTTCAATGTTTAAGCATCAGAACCTTTTCTTAAATGAACTCCTATGCAAAACCTCCTTATATAAAATAGGTGACAAGAGACTTCACATACTGTCATTCTTAGTGGCCTTTCAGGAAAGGCTATGATCCCAGGCTCTTTCTTTTCAGAATTCTAATAACTAAGAGTTTCAATTTCTATGGCAAATCACCCCGAATGGTGCCTAAGTATAAAGAGCCACAAGCCTAGGGTTACTCCCCCAATGTCCAGATAAGGAAGTGGAAGGTGTGCTCCCATGTGGCCCTTGTGAGAGGTGACTCAGCAGGGGAGTTGGAGGCCCTGGATTCAAAGATTCCACAGACCCTGCTGATTTTCTTGCCCCACTACGTAAACCCTGGTTGGGTCTTGGGTGTGACATCAACCTGAAGAGCTAATCCCAACAGAAATCCAGCCATTCCCAAAGAACAGAGATCTTTTTTCTGTCCCTCAGGGAAAGCAAGCCAGTCAGAGGGAACCCCAAGTAGCGTACGTAGGAGGGGGTGAAAACACACATGGACTTCCTGGGGCCTCCTGGGTAGAAGAATTCTTTGTGGGTAGAGGGCCTCTTGCTCACTTCTGACCAAGTACTGCCGGCCCCTCTGCCCAAGTCTGTGACAGCCGCTTCTGTCAGCACAGACCTCTGATGGGGCCAACACTGTGTAAATAATTAACAAAACATCTGCCTTGCTTAATAAAACACCATGGCTGACAGAGCTCTTGGGGCCTCCCGAGACGTTCTAACTCCAAGAGGACTCACCAAAACTTAAACGGCTTATTTCCCCACCTAGTGAGGGGTGGGCGGGGAGGAAAGTGAAATACCGATTTCCAGTATTTCCTCAGACACTACAGGGCCATCCCAACATTGAAATCCTGCCTCTTTCTAAACTGCCACTGTCTCTGTCCCCTCTATTTTGGGATCATGACCACTGAAAAGCATTTCAGTGGCTCCTGGAGGCCCCAGCAATGCCCCCCATTTAGCCTTGTGTAGGCCTGCTCTGGTAGCGTAGTGGTTACGAATTGGGCTGCGAACCTTAAGGTCAGCGGTTCGAAACTACCAGCTGCTCCGCGGGAGAAAGATGAGGCTTTCTGCTCCCGTAAAGATTTACACCCTCGGAAACCCTGTACAGGGTCGCTATGGGTCGGAACTGACTCGACGGCACTTAACAACAACAACAAAGGCCTCAAGGCAGTGACTTGGAAAATCCTCTGGACAAAGAGTCCGTTTTCTGGCTCTGTGGCCCTGGACAGTCCTTAGTCATTTGTTTCTAATATCTCTTACAAGGAGTCCTAGTGGTGCGATGGTTAAGGCACTTGGCTGTGAACCAATAGGTTGGTGGTTTAAACCCACCAGTGGTGGTGGTGGGGGGGAGGCCAATTTGCTCCAATAAATGTTACAACCTAGGAAACTCTGTTGGGTAGTTTTACTTTGTCCTATGGGACACAGTGAGTTGGAATCAATTCAGTGGCACACGACATCTCTTACAAAATCTTGGGTAGCATAATCACGCAATTATTAGATGTTACCCAGGTGCTGAGCATTTTATGTGCATTATTTCATTTACTTCCCCCAAACCTTATGAGGTCATACTATTAACCCTGTGTTCCAGATGAGGAAACTGAGGCCTAGAGAGGTGCTGTGATTTGTTCACAAGCGGCATGTCTGGACCTCAAACCTTGCAAAAGCTCAAGTTCTTAATGTGGCTGTGGGTGAGCATCTTCCCTTCCCTGGCTCTCAATTTCCGTTCTGTAAAATGAGTGATTGTGGTCGATGGTAAGAGTCCTTCCAACTCCAAAAAAGTCCACAATAAAGAAATGCTCATATATGCTCTCAGGATGTTCTTCTCTGGATTGGGAGCCTGCTGAATTCCTTTATCAACAGCTTGGATGATCTGAGTAGAGGTCATTTTTCAAGTAATCCCACGTCTTTGCAGATTCCAGCAATTCCCAGTTTCAAAGATTTTGTGGGTTAACAGGGAACAAGAGAGGGCAGGTCTTGGCGAAAGGAGCAGTGGACAAGTCTTACCAGCAGTAAGAACAAGTCTGAGGAGCTAAACCCAGCAGCCTTGACATGGGATAGAGATTGTCCCTTAAATGGATTTCTGTTCCCCAGGATCAACCACTGCCTAATTTTGAAATGTGAGGGTTACACAAGGCGGGTAAAATGCTGGCATGGCAGGCTCCCAGTGACAACCTCCCACCCCCTCTCCTTGTCAGAATTCCTTCACACTCTGTGGAATTTCTACATAAAGCCCCTTTTTTCTTTTCTATGAGGTCACCACCACACAGATGTCTAAAAGAAAGAAAGAAGGGCTCCATGAGGATTGAGGCCACTGGAACTGAATGCATTTCAGACCAAGGCTTCACCACATTTCAACCCCAAGACCTCCCCTCACCCATCCTTCACACAGAGCACATTGAGGGGTGCTGAGATCCTGCCACTGGATGCCAAGAGGGCCTGGCTAAAAGTCCAGTGCCTTTGCAACCAGACCACCTGAGAAGTTGTCTATGGAAAAATCCAGAACTGGAGACAGCAGTGCCGCCGGGAGCAAACCTGGGGCCTATGTATGTGGGTCTGTTTCCACACAAGGCAAGTCCTGTTAGAGGGACAGATGTCAAAATGCCAGCTTACACTCCAAGTTCAAGTTCCCAAATTTGACATCACAGGAAATTACACCACTGACTGATCTGCCCCAATGTGGGCTCCTGTCTGGAAGACGAGTCTGCGAAGGCCATTGGTGTAATTCAGGTTTGGCCAATGGACAGGACTATGTACGTCACCCAACTTGGAGAGAAATGGGTGAAGTCATTGGCTTGATTTTTTTTCTTCTTCTTCTTAAACTAAAATTTTCCCAAATAGCTATCTCGCCAGTACCCAAGAGTCAGAAATGAGGAGACGGCCAAATACGAAGGAGCCAATGAGGCTCCGAGAGTCTGCCTCTGGTTTCCAGCCAATTCCAGCCATCGAACTGCCTGCTTATATCAAAACAACTTCAGAGACACCTTGGGGGGGGGGGGGTTCCCAGACCACCCCAGACAACTTCATCCCAGCAACACCCTTGCTCCCCAGAATTCTGAGTTTTATGTGGCACGTGCCACATAGAATGACGTCAGCAAAAAAAAAAAAAAAAAAAAAATTTAAAATGTGGAAACAAGAACTATTTTTACCTCCCGAAATCACAGGCCAGACGGGAGAGAAATCCATCAATGCCAGAAATGTGGCTGAGCCTTCCCACAAGATCTATTATTTCACACCTTAAATTAACGCATCTCGAAGCAATTTGCAAATGTTCATCAATTTACAGAACATACTTGGAAGGGAGAGAGATACCTTTTCCTTTTAACACCAAAGGAGACTTGCAGAGGTACAACACAACCCAAACCACACAGGTCCTCACACACAAGCATACACATTCTTTTCAAGTACAGTGTCATATAAACCGTGAGACAAATGGAAATGAACAAGGAAAAGAGACTGAAATGACAAGTGCCACGAGGCCTATGTAAAAATGATCATGTTGTCATATATTCAGATGTAAGTGTCAGGCTCTTTGGAGGTAATCTCCATCATCAGGGGTCAGGATGCTTGGCTCTTCCTGGAAGCAGTGCCCTAGCTCTGCACACATGGCTGGCAGTGCCAACCTGCATTTAATCTTGGATGATTCACCAAAGTCTTCCATTCTCCACCCTCCAATACCCTTGCTTGGTCTGACCAGAGATGAGAAAGGGAATAGTCCTCTTTTAGACAACTGTTTTGACACTTCCCTTATGAAACTGATCCTTGGCACTTGAGAAGAAAAAAGAAATGTGAATGCAGCCTTTTCCTTCTGATGGCTGTGGCCTTGGGCGTTGCTCATCTGCACCAGAGGCACAGGAGGGACAAGGAAGGACACTGGTGACTTTTCCCAGGGGCCGGAGCAGAGCCAGGAAAGCCCAGCCCTTCAAGAACCTGGCATGCCTCAATGCACTCGACTTTTCAGCAAGCAAGAGGTGAAAAGCTCAACAAAGACAGCCAGCCCTGGTTTGAGGTTAAGAACCTCAACTCTAAAATCAGAGATGTGGGTTTGAATCCTGATTTATGAGCCAGTCCCAAGTTCCTTAACCTTCCTGAATTTTCCCCTCTGTAAATTCAAGATAACACTACTGGACCTTACCACCAAGTTAGACACACAGTGTGTAGATAACAACTTGACTTTCCAGGCACAGTAAGAAGAATATGGGCTGTGCTCAGACAAGCCTGGGCTCAGATTTAGTGCATACTATTAGTATGTCATTTTCAACATGTTATTTAATCTCTCTGTACCCCAGTTTCCTCATCTGTAAAACGGGCACCATGATACTTCCCATCTCATAGTGCTGGTGAGCGAACTGAATGAAGTAACATTCTTAATTCAGCATATGGCACAAAAATACACCCCCGATAAATGATGGTCATTAGATGTAGCACTACTTCAATAAAATTATACAAGTCACTTTGTCTCTCTAAGCCTCGGTTTTCTCATCTGTAAAGTGGTGAGAATGAAATGAGTGGATGTATAAAATAACATTTAACACAGAGTCTGCATTCCTTATGAAATAAAATGCCATGTCCCTGGTGCAATGGAAAGAGGGTAGGAGGGGAGTCTGCCTGATCTCCTTTCAGCTCTCCCAGCAAGAAGACTGCAATGTCTCCAAGCCTCAGTTTCCGTAAGCCCTTTTCTGCAGCAGAAGACTATTGGCAGGATTGATAACAATGCTAGAATACATGCAGTAGGCACTCCATAAATCATAAATCAGGCTCCTTTCTTGCTCAAATCCATTAGAAATCCCCATCCAGCAAAGCCTGGAGCTCAATTTCTTGACCCCCGAATGGCCCTGAACTCACACCAACCTGGGACCGTGAAACTTTACTGTAAAGATAGAAACTACTTTATAGTCATTTCCAAAGCAGACGGGGCAGTACGGGCTGACAAACCACAGGGACCATTTTAAATCCTAGGCCTTTTCTTCTGGGAAGTTAGGCAAGAACCTTCCCAAATGTTTGCCCGTGGGGCTCTCTGCCAGGGAGTGACTCATTCCACAGCTCCCCAGGCGTATTTTATTTGGGGGTGGGGGATCGAGGGAAGGGCCTAGACTTGAAAGGGGGAAGGGGAAGGCTATGTTTTCAGCAAATCCATAAGGGGTGTGTGTGTGGTTTTGTTCCCCCCATTTTTCAGGACAAAAAAGAAGGTAGGTCTTCTTTTTTGTCCCTTTCAGGTCTTGTTGTCTAAAAGATGTCCAAAGTTCACTCGGTGAACTTGCTGTGTTGGGAGCAGTAGCTTCCAGTCGGCTCTGTGTCCCTTTCAATGAAATTTTTCTTCCATGAGTGACATGGTTTTAAATGTGCCTCCAAAGTTCCCTTCGAATATGCCAAGCTCCTAAGGCGACATTTTCCCCTCAGAAAGGCAAGCTGAATTTTGCAAATGCCGAGGAACTGGGAATCCCAGTTTCTCAAATTTGCCTCAAAGCAATAAAGGCTTTAGACTACAAAGATTCTCAACATTTCAATCTTTACAAAGCACCAATACTGACAATCAAAACTGCAAGAAGAGACATTGAACGAAGATGGAGTCCCAAGCTCGCTGTGATGAATTTGTTCTCTCTTGGGGACTCAAGCTTGGAGCACCACACATATCAATTGGATGAGTATCTTCTATCTACTTAGCTGAGCAGGCAAAGAGACCCCAGATACATAGAAAAGTGTCTTGGAACCACTGGGATCCCCATGATCAGCCTCCAGGCCTGAAGAAAGGTTAAAATCCAGCCAGACCAGAGAGAACCAAGGCAAAGTGGAGACCCAGAGGGTCTTTAAGAAAACTGGACACATGTACTCCAGTGCCAGGCCAAGGGGTCCTGCCAGCCCAGCCATTGTGTCCTGGATCTTGCCAGTGGACCTGCCCAGGCCTGGCTCTGAGGTTTCAACCTGTGCCCAGGCCCAGCAGGGATCTGGAAGTTTATCCTCTGGTCCTTCATTCGCCAAACGTGCCTGGCACCCACCCTGCCTCCACGCCCGGTCAGCTTCTCTCTATGGGCTCCCTGTTATCTAGGCCAGCAGCAGGCACATCACACACATAGGCCTGGTGGATGCAGAGGGACCCTCACCCTCCATAATAAACACCACACATACACTTCCGTATACAAATTACACAGTCACACATAAGTACACACTTTTGTCCTCTCAAGCTCATAAACGCACACACAAATCATTTCCGAATATCAGATTCATACACGTGGGTACACACACACATACTCCCTGAGATCCACACACACTCCGTCACAAAAATGAGATCACAGCCAAGGGCTTGGCACATAGTAAACACTCCGTAAGTGGATAAATGAGAGCCATGGTCGTCTTCCGGCACTCATTCACACCAAACATCACAGCCCAGAAACTGATGTGCACCCGCACAATCGCTGGCTCAGGACCCACACACTACTGCGAACACACACGCTGGGGGGAAAAGGGGAGAGGGGCACATGTAGCCCACACACGCTCGGACGCGCACCCACGCGGACACCCTCAGCCCCGCACGTTTACACGCGCACCTCCAAATTCATGCGTGCACACCTTCCCACTCTGCCCCACGGAGCCCCGAGAAGGCGCGTGTGCACGCGCACTCTCCTCGGCTCGGGTATGGGGTGACGGCTCCGCGGCCCAGCCCCCGCCCCTTCCCCGACCCGGCCGGGCCGGGCCCAGGCCACTTACCGGCGTGAGAGCGGGCTCGCGGGCCCGGCGGGAGGACTGGCGCGCGGACTTGCGGACCGGCTAAAGTGGCGGGTCCTACACGAGTTGGCCGCGCAGCGGTCGCTTACTCGTCCGCTCGGTTCCGCCGCCTCTGCCTGCGCGGCCTCGCGCGCACGCTCCCGCCCCTTCCCGCCGCGGGGCCGCGCCGCCCCCTGTGCTCGCGCGCGCTATCGCCACGCAGGCTTGCGGGGGCGCCGAGGGCAGCGTGCTACCGGACCTTCGACTCCCTTAGACCCTTCGGACGGCGAATAAACCACTCAGTTGACCCCCTCCCCCATTTCACAGATGGGGAAACTGAGGCCCAAGCTGTCACAGCAAGTTAGACCCAGCATCTCATAGACACTTAGGATGAGATGGGCTGCAATCAGCCAACCTACAGACCCCCTTCCACACGACCCTTGCATTGTCTCCATCACAGCACTGGTCATGCTGAAATTGGGCAACCACCAAGTGCTTACTATGTCCCAGCTGAATTCAGGAACTAAAGTAGGAGCCAAGAATATGGAGGTGCTGTGAAGACACTGCTCCCAGCCCTTAAAGCACCACCGTCTCCTCCTTTGGAGCTCACTGCCTGAATCAACGTGCAGAATTTTTAGCCTTAAGACTCCACTAATGAATGCTTAAATTTCCCTCCAAGGGGACCAACTTTCATGGGGATCCAAAGATTGAAGCAGCTCAGTTGTCTGCTTCCCTTACTAGAGAAAACTCTTCAAGGTAAGGACTCTCCTGGCTTGGACAGTTCATGTTTTCCACACTTGTTGCCTCTCCTCTACATATGTCTGTGCTGTTTTTTCCAAGACGACTTGACCAAGGGCTGACAGGGTCTACCACCTGCCTATCTTGGTAACAGCACTCCACTGCCCACTAGGCCTCCAATCAGCAGAGCACATTCTGTGTGCCCCACCTCCTGCTACACATTCTGTGTGCTGTTCAGCCCCACAACTAGTGTGCACTCCCATAGGAGGCATTATGCTATATGCTATGTGCTCATTTTATAAATAGGACAAATGAGACATCAAAATTAAGGTTAGAAAAGCAAATTCCCTTACCCAAAGTCACCCAGCTAGTGAGTGGTTGAACTGGAAGGTGGACAGCAGATTGCCTAATTCTAGTGCCTGCATGCCTAATCCCTGGGCAGTTCTGCCTCATGAACAACATAGCTCTGGGTTGGTGATCTAATAAGAAGAGGCAGATGGGGCAGCAGCTGGCTCAGAGTTACCAACACAGTCCTAGCTCCTCATCAATGATAAATAGAGACATTACAAATAGACAGGAAACAAGTGGATCGTTCTGCAAATTGTTCAACTGCTTAGTTGGGGTTCTATTTACAGCTTCACCTCACATGAGATACACCACAGTAAATGTCAGCTAAATCGAAGAATTAAATATAACAAAATTTTGTTGTCACTAGCTTCTGTCAAGCAAGTCCCTGACTCATGGTAACCTCATGCATAAGCAAACAAAACGCAGTCTAGTCCTGTGTCATGATTCGTTGTGGGTCAGACTTGCAATTCACAGGCTTTTCATTGATTGGCTTTCATAAGTAGATAGCTTATGAAAATCTGTCTAGTTTGTCTCAGTCTTAAAGTTTTGTTGAAATAAGCAACATAGAAGCCTTCACTGACAGATGAGTGATGGTGGCACATGAGGTTTATTGGTCAGGAATAGAACTCAGTTTTCCCACATGTAAGAATGAACCATCAGGACACTCATAAACATAAGAAATAAGCATTGCAAGAAACTAATACTAAGTTCTGGGACAATGCATTGCAGTGTTACTAGCAGAATCCATGATATTGGTCATATTCATGTAGCAAATATTAGTTCATTCATTAATTCACTCGACACCTGCTTATAAGAGGTATTCAACAAGTTTGTGGAAAGATGGAATTAAAAAATAATAGAATTTTGAAGTCCCATCTAATGAGTACCTTCTATGGGCCAGGTGCCTAGGGTACAGTAATGAACAAAATAGTAGTCCGATTCACATGTGGCTTCAGTCTGGGATGGGGGAGAGAGAAAATAAACAACTATAAGTATCTGGCATGTCAGGAAGATAAAGTTGGTAAGGAAAAATAAAGCAGGGAAGGTTTGGGAGGGCCCAGGGGTGCTTGATCATAGATCAAGCCTAACTGAGAAGGTGACATTTCAACAGAAGACTGCATAATGAAGTGGGAAGATACAGGCTTACTGTATGTCAGGTAGGTCAATGCTTCACAAGAATATACACCTCATCCTGGCAAGATATGGAGCAAGAACCCCAAATCTCCTAAAAAGAAGCTTTTGGGAGCAGCACCAAGAAAAGAAAGACCCAGTCCTAGTCTTAAGACTCTACCATTTGCAAAGCTTTTCCCTGGACTCACAAAGACTCTGTAGTAGGTACTTATAATGCCCTCATTTTCTAATTGAGGACACTAAGACTTAGGTCAAGTGATGTGTCCCAGTTCACACATCCAGTAACCAGCAGAGGTATTAGCAAATATACCCATGTTAGGGAAATGAGGAAGCCCTGTCCACCCTCCCCACTGTCCCTATTGTCCCTTGGACTCTAATTGATGAATGGGAGGGGGGGTGCTCACTGTAGTCTTCTAGAGATGGGGATACAGCAGTAAGACTTGGAGGAGGAGAGAATTCATCCTAGCCTTCTTCTCATCCCTCACGTCTGTCACTCAGACCATCCTAATCCCTGGTGACATGCTGGGGAAAAATTGTGTTAAATTCTGCCCAAAGATCGCTGCTTCCTCCTGACCCACAATTCCCTGCATCACCCCCACCACCTAGGCTAGGGTAGGAGTAGAAGGAACAGGAACCATGCAACTTGAACCCAACTGATTTCTAGAATTAGAAATCCACATCCCCCTGTACTCTGCATCCACGATTCTTTCTCCTACAGGACCATTTTTGAACCTGGACTCTCTATTTACCCCTAAAGTTTCAGGAGTAGGCCCATGCCATTTCATTGTTTGTCTTCCTAAAGGAAAGAGAAATTTCAGCTTTCAGGTCCCTTCTTCATGCCTGTCTCATAGAAGACACTGGATTCTCACAGCATCCCTTTGAGCTCAGGGTCATGATTTATGTTTTACAAATGAGGAAACTTAGAAGTGGCTTTAACACAGACAGGATTTGCCCAAAGCCTATATTATTGTCTGTATTTTGGGGGAAGTACAGTGGAGGGGAGGGAATACATAAAGAACAGGAATCAGACCAAGTTCCTTTGTCTAAAATGTCTCTTTGCCAGTTTCCAGATGGTGGGACTTTTGTAGGGCGACTAGAGCTCAGAAGTCTGTAGTTTGGGTGTGATAATTAATGATACGTCATTTCACTCCCAAAGTGACTTGGTTAGGGTAATCGACTTTGGTTGTTTGCAAAGGTCACTGCATTAGGGGATTCATTTCTTTTTACTGAGATGAAATTCGAATAACATAAAATTACTTGTTTTAGACCGAGCCATTCAGCGGCATTTAGTTCATTCACAGAGTTGTGCAAGCACCATGGGAGATTCATTTTTGACATGATACCAAGGACATAATTGGGACCTCTTGTCTGTTGGGTCCTTCTTCACATCCGGCCAATAACTCAACAAGAGTTTACGAGGCTACAGACAAATCTTCATAAGCAACAAACTCAGTTGGCATGTGGACAGGACTGGGAGGCTGCTGGCTCAGAAGGAGGCACAGCTACAAGTTGGGACTTCCCCTCCCTCCAACCGCAGCTCTGCCATTCACTCCCTGAGTGACTCGGAACCCAGCTTCCCTATTGACAAAACGGGGATGGGTCTCCAAGAACTGCCAACCTTGACCTTCTAGGATTTACATTTTCCAGTGTACCCTGGGAAATCACACGGACCATTTTAAACGATTTTAACTTTTGAAAATGTTAATTTGATTTATATGTTGAATAGGGAATACTTACCCATGGTTAAAATTCAAAAAGTAGAGAAGGGTACATGGTGACTTTTTCCTTTCCACTCCAGGACCAGTCACGTGTCTTCTTTCCCTAGAAGGAACCAATAGTGCCAACAAACACTGTGCCCAACCCAGAAACACTACTGTATTTTGTGTGAATGTACATGCATATAAATATGTATTTTTTTTTCTTATAAAAAAAATGGTAACATATCCCCTTCTGCTATTTCCACTTGTTGGAGACAATTCCCTATCAATCCACAAGAAGCGCCTTCCTTTTATACGACCACATAATATTCCAAAACAGTCACATTTAACCCATTGTTAGCATTGTACTGGTCTAGCATTGTGAGAGAGAACAGACGTTCCAGCCACGGCCCCAGACCCTGGCATGGTTGGGGAATGAGAAAAACAGAAAGTTTTGATAAGGCAAGCAAGAATAATCCCCCATAGGCCCCTGTGCTCATTTGTGAGGTTTGGCGCTTCAGCCCATAGTTTTTACTCTCAGCTCCAGGCATCTATAATACTAACCAGTGGCTGTCAAGCTAAGCCTGACTCATGGCAACCTCATGTGTGTCAGAATAAAACTGTGCTCCATAGGATTTTCAAAGGCTGACTTTTTTCTGAAGAAGATTGCCAGACCTTTCTTCTGAAGAAGTCTGGGCAGGCTCAAGCCTCAGCCACTTTGGCTATCAGCTGAATGTGTTACTGTGTACACCACCCAGGGACTCCTAGAGGCATCTGTAGGGTTGTGGAAAGAGCTTAAATAAAGGCTCTTGAGAGACTTAAAAACCCAGTTCTGTATCCATATTGCCATGCAAGTTGGACAATCCACTTCCTCATTCTGGGCCAAAGTTTCCTCATCTGCAAAATGGAGGAATCATCCTTTCTCACCAGATTGGTGGTGATATGGCCATAAGGCTGTATTCATGAAAATGCTTGTTGTTGTGATGTGCCGTGGAGTTGGTTCTGACTCATAGCGACCCTGTACAGGGTTTCTGAGGCTGTAAATCTTTACGGGAGCAGAAAGCCTCATCTTTCTTTAGTGAAGCGTTAAATGCTGGGCTCCAAAGTGAGAGGCTCTACAGAGTCCAAGGAGAGGTTCTTAGAGTTTGGATTCAATGCACAGGGTATCAGCTGTTCTTCCTGCCCAGAGGGAAGGATTTTGAAAGTGCTTCATGCTCTGCTGATTCTGTGATGTTGTTGTTATTAAGTTCCATGGAGTCGGTTCTGACTCATAGTGATCCTGCACAGGGTTTCCAAGGCTGTAAATCTTTACAGGAGCAGAACACCTCATCTTTCTCCCGCGGAACCGTGCTAGTTTCGAACTGCTGACGTTGAGGTTGGCAGCCTGACTCATAACAACTATGCTACCAGAGCTCCTTCATTTTGTGATAGGGCCTGCTAAACAATGATCTCCTTCCACTTCCTGCAGGATAGCTGCAAACACTGAGTACTTACTAAATAGGGTAGACCCCACACCCAGAAGGCACCCAGAAAGTGGAAACAACACAAGTTAACTGACTTCAATTAAGTTAAGGAAGGTCTCTGGGGGTCATCATTCCATCCCCTCACTTTACAGGTGGGACTTGCCCAAGGTCATACAACCAATGAGAGGCAGTCAAAGCCTTTTTTGATTTTTCTCTCTTTTCCTTTAATTATGAATTTGTTCTCAAAAATGTTATTGTTTACAAATGCTACATACAACCATTGTTGTTGTTGTTAAGTGCCGTCGAGTCGGTTCCGACCCATAGCGACCCTGTACAGGGTTTCCGAGGGTGTAAATCCTTATGGGAGTAGAAAGCCTCATCTTTCTCCTGCGGAGCGGCTGGTAGTTTCGAACCGCTGACCTTAAGGTTCGCAGCCCGATTCGTAACATACAACCATAGTGTAGCTAAAATACCAGGAAATTTGACAAAAACTGTATAGGTTTACAAATACTACATACAACCATATTGTAGCTAAAACACCAGGAAATTTGACAAAATCAGCAACTATAAAAATACCGGGAGCAATGAAAAAAACAACACATGCTTGTAGCATGTAAACAAAACCATGAGATTCGAAGCATCATTGTAACTGGGTCACAATGACAGCTCTGAGCAGAGAGCATTTTTTGCTGTTGTGTGCCGTCAAGTCAGCCTGGCTCAGCCACCCTGTATAGGGTTTCTGAGAGAGGCTGGTATGCTCGAACTTCTAACGATGTAGTGAGCAGTACGGTACTTATCCTACATCTGCATACCAGGACTCTCAGAGCACACTGCTGTGGCTAAATACCATCAAGTCGGTTCTGACTCATAGCGACTCTACATGGGGTTTCTGAGGAGCGGTTGGTGGGTTTGAACCCTGCTGATCTTGAGGTTAGCAGTCCAGTGCTTATGCTACAGTGCCATACCAGGACTTCCCAGAGAGCATTGGAAGGTTCAAAAAGTGAATTATCATAGTTTTAGGCTTGTTGATATATTGGTGCGTGTAAGCTGGGCTTCCAAAAAGTATTTTTGCCGTTGTATAACTCTGTTGTTGTTAAGTGCTGTCGAGTCAGTTCCAACTAATAGCGACTCCATATATAGGGTTTCCAAGGAGCAGCTAGTAGGCTTGAACGGTTGACCTTGCGGTACAGTCCAGTGCTTATCCCTGCAGCACCACACCAGGACTCCATAATTCACTATAGGATATTTTTATAAAACATAATCATTTTCTGCTAAAACATTGCAGAAAATAATTTTGTATTCAGTCATTTTGGTGTCACCCAGTGAGGGTCATGCCCCCTAGTGATGCCATGGCCTGGTGGACAAATAGTTAAGGTTAGACTGCTAATCAAGAAGTTACTGGACAGGCAAATGAGTTATCTACTTATGAAGTCCACACATCACCTATATTTTACAAACAGTTGCTATTTTACAGGGGAAAAAATTTGAGGCTTGGAGAAGCTAACCAATGTGTGTAAAACCCAATTTGTAAGAAGGAGAGGTATGACAGGTCTAGAACCAGTCTCTCTGTTTTACTAAGTGTGAAGGAGTAGGGATGAATCAATCAAGTCGGGGACTCTGCTCTGGCCGCATTTCTCCCCTGAGCATCCATCCAGGCATCCCTTTGGCCTTAGGAGACAAGTAAGAGGCCTGAGTGTCCTTCTTGGAACTTCTGGAGCAGGAGGCGAGGGTGAGTCTCTTCCCTTGGGCAGAAGCTCCCTAGCAGGATTGGCTGCTTTCTGGGCAGAGGGAGGCAAGAGGCTCCTGGATTTAGTGCCAATGACATCATCTGTCAATCAACCCCAAGTCCCAAACCTGAGGGAAGAAACAGGCATTTGGTTCTCAGCCTTGCTCACTGGCTTTCTGGGAATAGGTATAATTTTCCCAGTTACCAGAGCATACCAGAACTTGCCTTGTGGGTAAGATAGGCAGAGTGGGGAACCCAGACAGAGATTGGCAAACAAGACTAGGAGAGAGGAGGAAGTTCTATTCAGAGGACAGCGATTCAGGTTTTGAGTAGGTAGGCCTCTTCGAGAAGGGGCTTGCAGTGTTCTGGATGGTGCCAATTCTCAATTCTCCCCACCTCAAACCAGCCCTCTAGAGCAGGAGTGAAGCAGCAAAAGTTTACTCCATCACCAGGAGAGAAAATAAATTTTCCTTGCTCAAATGCTCTTTTGAGGGACTTAGCCTGGGTGTCCATTGCTGTCTTGGGGTGTTTCTCCTGAGATAGGGTGCAGAGGGCCCACTAGAGGAGAGGTAGTGAGTCTGGGGTCTTTGGAGCCCTGGAGAAGAAGTTGAGCTAAGCTATTCAGGCAGATCCCGGAGACAGGCAGCCATTTTGACCCCACACATTCTACCTGAAGCCTGTTGCCAAACACCACCACCTGTGCTTTACAATCAGACCCCAAGAAAGGGTTCCGGCCAAGGGGTCCTGGAAGACACCTAGCTGTAAAGCCAGTCCAGCCAGGGTCCAAAGCCTGACTCTGCCACCTACTAGCAGTGTGGTCTTGAATAAGTGACTTTGCCTCTCACAGCCTCAGTTTCCTCATCAGAAAATTGGATACAATAACATCTTTCTTGCCAGGTTGAGCAAGATATGTAAAGATACCAAGTTAGTGCCTAGCTGAAAATAGTAATATCGACTACTTATAGGGCTCAAAGCCTAGCACTTTACATGCATCATCTCATTTATATCCCAACAAGCCTATGGGGTGGGTGCCAGAGTTGTCTTCTGTTACAGATATGCATACAGCCATTTGTCTCAGTATCAGTGCCTGATGCAAAAACCCAAAAGACTCAGAGAGGTAAAGTGACTTGCCTAAGGTCATGTAGCTGAGAAACAGGGAAGCTGTAATCCATCATAGTTACGCAGATATATTGAGCTGATAGAGCTAGCCAGAACCAGAGTCTCCTCTGGAAAATGGAAATAATGATGCCATGGGTCACTTCCTACTTCTGACAAATCCCATATTGTAGGCCTTTGTCTTCATTATCTAAGGCTTCTGTACCAGAAATATCACAAGTGGATGACTTTAACACACAGAAATTTGTTTCACAGTTTAAGAGACTCGAAGTCTGGGGGAAGGCTTTCTCTCTGTATTGGCTTTGGAGGAAGGTTCTTATCTCTATTGAGCCTCAGCTCCTGGAAAATCTTCATGGATCCTGGCATTCCTCTTGCCCCATCTCTGCTCTCCTTGCTTGTACATCTCAAAAGAGATGGACTCAGGATATACTCTACATTAATCTAGCCTCATTAACACAACAAAGAGCCTATTTCTAAATGGGATTATAACCACAGGCATAGAGGTTAGGATTTACAACACGTATTTTGAGGAGACATACTTTAATGGTAGCCCCAACCTCCAGACTATTTAGGGAAAATCTGGCTCTTTGAAACCTCCACCCTTTGAGACCCAGGAGACTGTGACCCCACCCGTTGAAACATCGAAGGCCCTGTTTCCTATACTCCTTCCAACAATTCTGCTGGTCTCTGAGCTGCTCCAGGGATGGTCCTTTTCTTAGATGACAACAGAGTTAACTCCTTTGGCCTGTTTCTTGCCTGTAGAATTCCAAGAGGCAGACAGAACTCTTCCCTTTCATTCTTTCTTTGTCCTCTTCACTCTAAGCTGATGGGTTTTCTGCTGGGGTAGTTGGGTAGAACCGTCAGTCACAGGCTTAATCTCTTTAACAAAAGATTATGCAGTCGTGTCCTTGGTGAAAATCCTAAAATGTGTCTTTAGTTTGTTGTGTGTGTGTGTGTGTGTGTGTGTGTGTTTTGCCATAAATATGTTATTTAATATTTTCATTTCATAGCATTGGACACACAGCTCAACAGATTGAAATATTAATTTCTTGTGGGGGGAGGGGAGGAGAAGAGAATGGAAAAAAGGAAATAAAAAATATTGCATCTTTCTGTTAGAGAATCTCAGCCCTCAGGCATGGGGCAAGTGCACCATTGTCCTAGCCCGTAAGAGGTGCTGAGGTCGGCCGGGTCTTCTGGGGAAGGAGGCAATCTTCCACAAGTGAGTGGCTTTAACAAATAGAAATTTATTTTCTCACTATTTAGAAGGCTTGACGTTTGATTCAAGAGCTCCAGCTCTAGGGCTTTCTCTGTAGGCTTTGGAGGAATGTCCTTGTCACTTAATAGTTTCTGCTTCCTAGTTCACCCCATCTCTCTCTGTTCACTTGGTTAATCTCTTCTTATATCTCAAAAGATATTGACTCATGATACATCCTACATTAATTCTGCGTCGTTAACACAACAAAGACAACCCATTACCATCACCTAGGGTTGTATAGCAAAAATTGTGTTGGGTGTCCTTGGCCTTCCCAGTCAGGCCCTCAGTCGCAGGTCATCTGGGGGGGCCTGCCCATCGGTGGGCTGGTTAGCTGACTGGATGAACATGGGCTGGGCGAGGTCCTGGCCTGCAGACATCATGACTTGCTGGATCTGGTAGAGCTGCCATTGGGCGTTGGTAGCAAGTGTCTGGATCTGTCCCTGTACAACCTGGGTGCCTGATACAGGCTGGGGTAAGCGAATATACTGCAGTTGGCCAGTATTCAGCTGTACCGGGATCTTCTGAATCTCTCCAAAGAATTTTCCAAATCTTTAAATTCTGTTTTCGGTTTGCACTGTTCATTTTCAAGTCCATCTTTTCCCTCTCACATTTTACTATAAATGGCAAGAAGAAACCACATGGCCCCTTTAAAATCTTGCTTAGAAATCTCCTCAGCCAGATATCCAAGTTTATCACTTGCAAGTTCTACTTTCCAGCAAACATTTGGCCATAAGCCAGATAAGTTATGCTACTGCATAAAAAGCTTTGCACATCCTGCATTGTCCAATCCCATGCTCATCATTTTCTTTTGAAGCCTTACCAGAAGCCCATTTAATGTCCACATTTCTAGCAACATTCGGTTGCCAGCACCATATGTATTCTCTAAGACAATAGAGGCTTTCTCTATAGCTCTCTTCACTTCCTTCTGAGCCCTCACCAGAACTACCTTTGATGTCTTTAATTCTACCAACAGTCTCTCCAAAGCAATCTAAAATTTGATATTGTTGTTGTTGTTAAGTATGGTAGAGTTAGTTCCGACTGGCAGCACCTCTGTATAGATTACCGAGGTATTAAATCTTAGCAGGAGCAGAAAGCCATTATCCCTTCCAGACTCTACCAACTACCCAATTAAAAATTTGCTTCCACAATTCAGGTATCTATTAGAGCAGCACCCCAACTCTTCCAGTACCAAATTCTGTCTTAGTTCTATAGGGCTGCAATAACAGAAATGCTACAAGTGAGTGGCTTTAACAAATAGAAATTTATTTTCTCACTATTTAGAAGGCTTGATGTTTGATTCAAGAGCTCCAGCTCTAGGGCTTTCTCTGTAGGCCTTGGAGGAATGTCCTTGTCTCTTAATAGTTTCTGCTTCCTAGTTCATCCCATCTCTCTCTGTTCGCTTGGTTAATCTCTTCTTATGTCTCAAAAGAGATTGACTTATGATACATCCTACATTAATTCTGCGTCATTAACATGACAAAGACAACTCATTCCCAAATGGGATTATAACCACAGGTACAGAGGTTAGGATTTACAACATATATTCTGAGGGGACATAATTCAATCCATAACAACCTTTATGTAAAAATGAAAAAGAAACAGAAGAAACAAACAAACCAACATAAAAACCCCAACACCTGGATTTGTAATACTTGCCAGTTTCTATAGTGCAAAACTCAATGATATCATGTGGGGTGGTGTCACCCAGTGTGGTAACTCATAATGTCACCCCAATCGTCACACGGACTGCCTCCCATACCAGACCATAGAGAATACTTGTTAATGTTTATTATCAATTTTAGTTATGGAATAATATGTGATACATATAGTTGTAAATTGATTAAATGTAATATTTCTTAGATTATGTGAATATTAACAACATTTTTTTGTAAAATCTTTCTACATCAGATTACAACATTGTTAGTTACAACACTATTACAGAAGTCTTTTTAAATTTTTTTCTCCTTCTTTTCTTATAGCTACTACTTCATTCTCAAAAAAGTTATTGATCTAGGTTCACAAAAACTACATACAACCATATTGTAGCTAAAACACCAGAAAATTTGACAAAATCAGCAACTATAAAAACACTGGCAGCAATGAAACAACAGAGCCAGTTTGTATCACAAGCAGATGAAACCACATGATGTGAAACATCATTGTAGTTGGGTAATAATGACAGCTCTGACTACAGCACATAAAAGGTTCTAACAGTAAATTAGCATAGAGCTTTAGCTTTGTAGGTATACTGGCATATTGAAGCTGGGCTTACAAAAAGGGGTTTTGTTGTTTAGGGATACTTTCATTAAAAACATAATAAACTTCTGCTGAAACATCACAGAAAAAATGTATAGTTTAGTGACACCTAGTCTGACAGTGGAGTCCTGGTGTGGTGCTGTGGGTTAATGCACCAGACTGAAAAGCTGTTTGAGCTGCAAGTTCAGCGGTTCAAGCTCACCAGTCACTCCGCGAAAACTCTATACAGGATCGTTATGGGTCAGAACTGACTCGACGGCACTTAACAACAACTCTGACAGGGTCACCAGGTGAGGTCTATACCACCTCCCTTAGTGATACTACTGTGTTGTTGTTAAGTGCCCTCAAGTTGGTTCTGACCTATAGCAAGCCTGTATAGGGTTTCCAAGGAGTGACTGGTAAACTTGAACCACCAACCTTGCAGTTCAAACCAACTTTGCAGTTCAGTGTATTAACGCACAGCGCCACACCAGAACTCCAACGCCCCTGTAAAGACTTCTATTGTGTCTGATTTTAAGCTACCAACAATTGCCTTGCAATTCAAAATATTTAAAAATCCGGTAAAAAAAAACAACCAGTTGTCATCCAGTTGACCCCAACTCATGGGGCCGCATTGTGCTCCATAAGGTTTTAATGGCTGAAATTTTGGAAGTAGGTTCCCAGTCCCTTCTTCTGAGGTGCCTCTGGAAGGGCTCATCCCTTCAGTCTTTTGTGTCAGTGGATCAGGGACTCCATTTAAAAATCAACTCTTGGCCTTGCTACCTCCGAGACCCAGCATCATGGACGGTACCTGACTTTAATAAACCTGTGGGCTGGGTGGGCGGAATGGAGAACCAGGGTGTGCCTCCCAGACCTTATCGGGCCACCAAATTGGTGAAGCTGTGGATTGGCTTTATGACCTATTAAGAAATAATAGCAATTTTGGTCCTGAAGTTACAAGGCAACAGACTATCCAACTGCTGAGAAATTTCTTAAGAATCATGTAATTGAAGATATCAAAGGCAGATGGGGATCAGAAAATCTTGATGACAACACTCAGCTATTCAAATTTCCTACAACTTCTCCACTTAAAGCTCTTCCAAGAAGACATCCAGAATTGAGAAAAAACAGCATAGACAACTTTTCAAAAGATAAAGAGAACATTTTTAAATTACGAAACTTATCTTGTAGAACTCCTAAAAAGCATGGATTACATTCCTCTCAGGAAAATACAGAGGAAATAAAGTGTGAAATAACTGATGAAGACCAGGAAAACTCAGTTGATAGCAAAGAAATAAGACAAGAAGATGCTGAAGAAGTTTGGAGATAAGCTATTCTGATCTACCTGCAAACGCTTTTAGGTGTCTCATCCCTAGAGGAAGTCATAAATCTAAGACAAGTAATTCCTCAGTGTATAATGGACAACATGACCAATACAAATAAACATGGAGTGTTATAGTACAAGACAAATTAGATGACCTCCCTCACTGGGTATTATCTGCCATGAAGTGCCTAACAAATTGTCCAAGAAGTAATGATATTAAAAATCCAATTTATGTTGGATTTGAAAGAGATGTATTCAGAACAATTATAGGTTATTTTCTAGATCTCCCTGAACCTCTACTTACCTTTGAATATTATGAATTATTTGTGAATATTTTGGTTGTTTGTGGCTACATCACAGTTTCAGATAGACCCAATGGGATACATAAAATCCAAGATGATCCACAGTCTTCAAAAATCCTTTATGTAAACAATTTGAATTTCTTCAAATCAACTGACAGTCTCCTTCTCAGTCTGCTTCATAAAGACAAAAACAAGGAAGAATCAGATTCTACTGAGAAACTGCAGAGAAGTGATCCAGGATTTCAAGGAAGATATCCCATGAAAACGCAGCTAGTAAATTTAAGAAACAGAAGAGCCAGTGCTAATGACATAATGGGAGGAAGTTGTCATAATTTAATAGGCTTAAATAATAATGCATGCTCAGTCTTCTAACATCAAACTAAGGTGCTACTCTCAGGAAGGAATTGTAGATATACCAGACAATTCAAGTAAAGAGGTCTCCAGTGTCTTCTGTCAATCTGTTTCTAATATAGAAACACAAAATAATAAACAATTTTTAGAATCCAAACCCTTATTGAATCATTCAAAGGAAATGATTCAAAAGCCAGTCTCTATTGGTTCTAAGAGAACCTCTACTTCAGGTGTTCAGGACCAAGAAGAGTTATCTAATGGGAAATGCAAACCAAAGCAGCTTTGTAGATCTCAGAGTTTGCTTTTAAGAAGTAGTGAAAGAAAGAATAGTTACATCAATACACCAGTGGCTGAAATTACCATTAAGCCAAATCATATCACTCATTTTGGACAAATCAGCTCAAGTGTACTAACAGCTATGGAAAGTCAACCTGGAAAGTCTAGTACATTCAATAAAAGACTCTGCAAAAGTACAATAGCACTTTCAGAAAATTCCTTTTCTCCAACTTTTATGTTGACTGGCTCACAAAGTTTGCTGCAGCCTCATTTAGAAAGGGGTGCCATTGATGCTCTACAGTTGTATTGCTTGTTACTTCCCTCACGGAGTCGTAGAAAACTTCAACTTTTAATGCAAATGATTTCTTGAATAAGTCAAAATGTTGATATGCCCAAACTCCATGATGCAATGGGTACAAGATCACTGATGATACATACATTTTCTTGGTGTGTGCTATGCTGTGCAGAAGGAGTAGATCTGATGAGCTGCTGGCTGCAAGATTAGTTTCTTTCTTAATGGATCATCATCAGGATATTCTTCAAGTACCCTCTTACTTCAGAGTGCAGTGGAGAAACATCTTGACTGCTTAAGAAAGGGTCATATTAAAATTCCTGGAAATGGATAGATTACTCCATTGCCAATTTATTCATATTGTAAGCAGATTAGTGCAGAAGAGTGATGAACAAAAAAATTCTACCTCTCAACTGCAATTGCAGAACTTTTAGAGAATATTATTAACAACAATAGTTTGCCTCTAAAGGAGAAAAGGAAAAAACTAAAACAGTTTCAGAAGGAATATCCCTTGATATATCAAAAAAGATTTCCAACCACAGAAAGCGAAGCAGCACGTTTTGGTGACAAGCCTACAATCAAGCAACCAATGCTGATTTTAAGAAAACCAAAGTTTCGTAGTCTAAGATGTTGAATTTAAAATGATGTAATACTTGTAGAACTGTAATAAATGAAGCCATATCTGAGAATCCATCTACTAAAAAAAAAAAAAGAAAAAAAAAATCAACTCTTGTTTAACAATCAGCTCTCACCAACCAGTGTGTGCCAGCTCTATCACACTATGGATCCTACCTATTCCTGCCTCCCCAAACCTATAAAGGCGTAGCCCTGGCCTCACTGCCTCAAGATTGAATTTTTCTTTGCTAGGGAAGAAGGCAAGGAGCTCTGGTAGCGTAGTGGTTACGAATCAGGCTGCGAACCTTAAGGTCAGTGGTTCGAAACTACCAGCCGCTCCGCGGGAGAAAGATGAGGCTTTCTACTCCTGTAAAGATTTACACCCTCAGAAACCCTATGCAGGGTCGCTATGGGTCGGAACCGACTCGATGGCACATAACAACAACAACAACAAGGGAAGAAGGCAAGGAGCCCTGGTAGCATATAGTGGATTACGAGCTGAGCTGCTAATCTCAAATTCAGCAGTTCAAATCTGCTAGTTGCTCCGTGGGAGAAAGATAAGGTTTTCTGCTCCCATAAAGATTTACAGACTCAGAAACCCTACACAGGGTTGATATGAATCAGAACTGACTCAACAGCACACAACCACCATCCACACCCGGGACAACTCTTCAATGAAGGCTTTATTCCCATTTGATAGATGAGGAAACTGAGGCTCAAAAAGGTAATGTGCACTGGTCACAGTCACCCAGAAAGTAAATGATAGAGCCAGGATTCAAACATAGGTCTGCCTAAGAAGACTCATGCTCTTTTCACTAGTGCACACTGGGCCTTAGGAGGTCAGAGTTTGACTTGAAACTAACTTGTTCCATGACCCCAAGCAAGTCATGTCCTTTCACCTGCTTTCCAATCTGTAAAGAGAGGGATTGGACAAATTAATCTCTAATGATCCGTTTAGGCCTAATGAATCAGTATTTAAGATTCTAAGCTTTTAAGTAGGGATGGTGTTGGTGTTGTTTTGTGTCTTCAAGTTTGTTCTGACTCACAGAGACCTGTACAGGGATTCCAAGGCTGTAAATTGTTTACAGGAGCAGAAAGCCTCATTTTTGTCCCTTTGAGCAACAGGAGGATTCAAACTGCTGACCTTGCATTTCCACAAAGCCAACAAAGCTCCTATAAGGAGGGACTTACATCAATGAAATGGATAAAATCTTTCAAGGAGAATTTTTGCACATCAATTTATACACATAGGCGTATAGGAGAGGGGATATAAGCATACACTCATGTACTTGGAAGCAGTGTGGAACAGTGGAACCAACCTGGATTTAAACTCCAGCCGCTGTCCTTTTACTTATTGGCTGTGTGGCCCTGGGCTAGTAGCTTCGTCTCTCTGGTTGATTTTTGTCCTGCTAGTTGTCTGCTCTGCTATTCTGGAATTCTAAAGACACAGTGAAGGGGTCCCCATTGCACCAGGTTGTTGTTGTTGTTGTTGTTGTTGTTAAGTGACGTCGAGTCGATTCCAACCCATAGCGACCCTGTATAGGGTTTCCAAGGAGCAGATGGTGAGCTTGAACTGCCAACCTTGCAGTTCAAACGGCTTTGCAGTCTGATGAATTAACCCACAGCACCACACCAAGGACTCCTTGCACCAGGTAGACATAAAGAAAGTCCCTCTACCTTTCCAAACAACTGTGACTTCTTTGCTTCTCCAGATCCGGCTCCCCAAATGGATTTAGCAAAAGCCAATGCTCATTGCTCCCTGTCCTGGAGGCCCACAGCAGCTGAAAGGGATGGGGGAGGCCTGTGGTTTCGGTTTCCAGCAAAGGCAAAAGCCAAGCCCCCACCCCCTCCCGTCTGGGGTCTGGGTCCGCCTCCCTCCTGCTTGCACCGGTTGGTCGTCTCAGGTTTCTGAAAGCCTGTGTTCCCAGAGGAGGCATTAAGGATGGAGGAATGCAGGCCCGCTTGTGACCCGCTGAGGGGCTTTATAGAGCAGCAGTCTGGATAGAGCCCCTCCATCTCCCTCCACCTTCCTCCTCCCTTCTCCACCCCGCCAGCTGCGTCCCAGCCCAGCCCCCACTGGAGAGGAAACGGAAAGGAAACCGGTCCAGAAGGCTCTCTAAGGAGTTCTGTGCTGGTAGGTTAAGAATTCCTGAGTGGAGAGACATCCTGAGGCTTGGGGAGTCGGGAAGGCTCAGACCACAAAGCGACTGTGAAAGAGGTGTTTAGTGTTGGGGCTTCAAACAATGGTGGACTACCGTCCCAGTGCAAGGCACTAGGTGGTAACAATGGAAGGAGACGTACATTTATGGAGGGTCACAAAAGTCTCTTTACCTGCCTACCAACTGCCATCAGTTAGATTCAGACATATAGCAACCCCGTGAGTAGAACTACTACGTAAGTTTGTGACCTTTAAAAAGCAGATTCCCTGGCCTCCCTTCCAACGTGCCTCTGTGTAGGTTTGAATCGCCAACCTTTCTTTCGGTTAGTAGTGAAGTGCTTAACTCTGCCCTTAGGGACCTTTACCTGCATAACGTAACTATAACTAGATTTTTCTCAGGTAAAGGTGCCCCGATAGTGCAATAGTGAAGTGCTCCACTGTTAACCAAAAGGTTGGTGGTTTGAACCCACTCTTCAGGAAAAAGATATGGCTGTCTGTTTCCATAAGAGTCAACAACAACGGGTAGGATCCCAGGTAAAGACCAATCTCTGCAGGGAATCATATTTAGCAGCAAACCAACCAATTAGTAAGTAAATGCATGAGAATTTACATAGATAGATAGAAAGAGAGCTCCAGAGTGTCCTGGTGTGGCACTGTGGGTTAATGCAAGGTCGTTTGAACCGCAAGGTGGGTAACTCAAACTCACCAGCCGCTCCTTGGAAACCCTATACAGGTCACTATGAGTC
>NW_006408532.1:1883718-1890586 GCF_000296735.1 Chrysochloris asiatica | reverse complement strand
AACACCACATATATCCTATACAAATCCAACTCCCAAACTGCTGAAAAGAGCAAAGCAGCTCTTTAATGAAGCTCTTTTGGTTCTTTGGAAAGGGGACTAAACAGCACATCCTGTGGGAAAAACTTTCTAAAGCCAGCCTAAAATGTCACTCCCTCTCTCCAAAGTTTATTCCTGGTGGCCCCTCCTCAAATCTCTTTGACTGCCCTACCCCTTTTTGTTACTCTGTCTTGATTTCTCCATCTTTTCTGTGTGTGTGTGGTGGGGGGGGGGGAGACACGGACATATATTCTGCTTTCCTCAAGACAGCCCTGGTTTATGGCTGTGGGTCATTAACAGTACCCTCTTTGGTGCTCAAGTGTCTGGGAGAGCAGTCAGTTAAATGATCACCTTCCTCACTCCTCATTGACCTGCCCCATCAGCTGTGAAGCAGGCTTGCCCACAAAGGACACCCCTTAGAAGAGTGGGGGAGAGAGGAACACACTTCTGCCACCACTTTAATTGTTCTTTCTCCAATCCATCCAACATTCCCTCTTCTATCTCATAAATGACAGAATGAAGAAAGGAGCCCTGGTGGCACAGTGGTTAAGTGCTAGATTATGAACTGAAAGATTTGTGGTTCAAATCCATGCCACGGCTCTGCGGGCCAAACTTCTGGTGATTTGCTCCTGTAACAACTGCAGCCTATAAACCCCTATTGGGCAGTTCTACTTTGTCACATAGGGTCACTTTGGGTTGAAGTCTAGTGGTTAGCATGTAGCAACCACAACATGGTGGTGGTGGTGGTGGTGGTGGTTATGTGCTGTGGAGTCGGTTCCGATTCATAATGACCCTGTACAGGGTTTCCAAGGCTGTAAATCTTTATGGGAGCAGAAAGCCTCATCTTTCTCCTGAGGAACAACTGGTAGTTTCAAACTACTGACCCTGAGGTTAGCAGCCCGATTTGTAATCACTACGCTACCAGAGCTCCTTGACAATAACATAGTAAGGAAATAAAGACCCAGAGCTTAACATTTGCCCAAAGTCATATCCTGGAAGTCTCCAAGCAGAGATTCAAGCTCTGCCTGAGTCTCATATCCTTACATTTCCCACGAGCCCAGGTCAGGGTGACTAGTCAGAGATTATGAGCTAACTTCCAAGGGAGAATTCAACAGATACTCTTATGATGAATAGAGAAACCCTGAGGCCCAGAGAGGGTTTGTGCCTTCCTTAAGGTTAAAACAAAATAAAAAACCAAATTGATGTCAAGTTGTTTTGGAAACAGATCACCAGACCTTTCTTCTGAGGTACCTCTACGTGGATTTGAACTGCCAACGTTTCTGTTAATAGTCAAATGCTTTGATGATGCATGGAGTGGATTGTAATCATTGTAATGAAATGATGAGTGTAAAACCAATGTTCTCTCATATAAACTAGCACTCAATTCACAATAAAAGCTTAAAAAAAAAAGTGAAGGGGGGAAAGCAAATGCTTAACTGTCTGTGCCACCAATGATTCCTTCCTAAAGGTAACACAATGCATAAGTCACAGAGTTTATATTAAAACCAGACTCCTTATTCCCAAAACATTCTTGAGTTTTTTTTCCTGAGCAGACAAAAATTCTTGGTGCCACCAGAAACTGGGGCTGTGCTGAAAACTGGAAAGCCTGTGGCACTGTGGGTTAATGTGCCAGACTGCAAAGCTGTTTGAACTGCAAGGTTGGCAGTTCAGACTCATCAGTTGCTCCTCAGAAACCCTATCCAGGATCACTGTGGGTCGGGACTGACTCGACAGCACATAACAACAATAACAACAACATCTCTCATTTTGTTGGTCCCACCCGTACAGCAGAATATTGATCTCAGTTCCCCTGCCCAACATACTCTCTAGAGCCCCTTGACTCAGCTTCTCTTCCTGGTCGACCCTTGCCAGCTCATCTCCCAAAAGAATGAGACCCATGCCCAGACCCTTTGGCAACCGTCCTGCCCTAAGTAGATGTGTGCATGGGATGGGAGTAGTATCCAGGCCCTGAAAATGCCTACTGTAGTGACAAGTCATCTGGGTCACTAGTGTAGAATGAAACATCAAAAGTGTCCTAACCATGCTGCCCAAACTAGGTTTGGCATTCAAGACCCTCTCCACCCTCCCGTTCTTCCCCTTCCCCACGTGTAACCTCTGCTCCAAACTCACTGTTGCCACTATACCCTGCTTCTTGTCATCAGGCCTTAACACATGATATTTCCCCTGCCTGGTGTACCCTTTTTTCCCATCTGTCTGAATAAGAGCTCATTCATCTTTCCAGACCCAAATCAAATGCCCTTCTTAGAGCACATCTAGTAGGCACTAATGGCTCCTATGGGTTTACAGATAGTGTTTTTGTTTTTGTTTTTAAATAGGTCAGTGACTGTGACAAGCAGGTTGATAAATATCTAGATTCTTCTTCCAGCATCCCCTTGCCCCCACCTGCTAAGTCTTCTTTGATCCCAGGCAGAGATATTTTTCCCTCTCTTGTGTCCCTTGTGCATCTCTCTGATGTAGCTCGTATCCCCCATGCTGCCACCAACTGGGTTGGCTCTGCTTTACTAGACTGTGAGTTCCCAAAGGACAAAGGCTGTACTGGCCCGTGGTGGTATGTCTCTAGGGCAGAGCCAGTGCCCGGGTAAGACTAACCTTGGTGGATCTGCAGGATGGGTGAAGCCTGGTGATTTCTAGAGTCAGTGGTCCAGGGTAGGCGGCCCAAGAACTCTAACACTTTGGGCACAGGTCCTACACCTTGGGAAGAAACTGCCAGGAGCTGAGGGAGGAATCAGAAGCCAGTGGAGATCTGGGACATAATTGTTCCCATTCATCCATGGAAGGTGTTTCCTGTGGGCTTTCACATCTATATATATTCTCATATCACCTTGTCCCACTTTACAGAGGGACAATCCAAGATGCAAAGAGGTGAGGGAATTAGCTAAGGTCACACAGCAAGTAAGGATTTCAGTCCAGATCTAACTGTAAAACCTCTATTCTTTCCAGACAGTGTCTTAGAATCCCACACAGCCCCATTTGTGGTTTAAAGGCCATTTTAGGCCCACCATGACTCAACTAGAGTAGTGTGGTTGGTGATGAACATAGATTTACTTCACCCAACTGCAGTGACTCCAGGCCATGAGGGTCACACAGGGTGAACTGATCCTTTTCCCTGAGCCCCCTTCTCAGGGCTCCAAGTCAAGTCTGGTCTTTGGCTGTTCTTGGTGTCATTTCCAGAGAAGAATTCCAGGAAGCAGTTATGTGAAAGAAGTGGGACTTTCCATGACAAACCAAAATGAGAAGGCATAAAAGTCCCTCTTACTGGGTCGTATTAACACTGACCACTTACATCTTCCCTGACCAGATACCATCCACATGATCTCAAGGGAACTTCAAGGTGGCTGGGTGGAACCAGCTCCAAGCTGGTCATGAGATCTAGCTTAAAACCCTAACACCAGCACTTAATTTTTCCTGTGACTTTGGCAAGTCACTTTACCTTTCTGATTTTTGCTGGCTTTGTCTGTAAATTAAGGGATTATTGGGAAATTAAATGGAATAATAGATACCAAGTGCTCAGTACAGAGTTGATGTTCCCTCTACAAAAAGAGATTGAATCAGTCTAAAACATCCTTTCCCCCTCTAGAAAAAGTCCCTCCTTCCCTTCTCTACCAGTCTTGGTCATCACATTCTCCGGATAAGGGCAGTGCCCTCTTGCCCTGACATGACCTAGTTTGACCTCCAGGCTATATGGGTGGGGAAAGTACAGTTTCCCCTTTGCTACCCAGAGTCTTCTTTTTTCAAGTCCACGTGGGAGGTCCTGGGCCTCATTTAGGTAAAATGATTACCTTGGAGAAAGTTCCTACATGCTGAAAACCATAGATATCTAAGTCCTGCCACCTCCATGTGGTTTGGGCTAATACTTTTCAGAACTTGGCTGAGCTGCATACCCAATTAATGAAAATCCCCACTGACTGAACATGATTGATGGGACATGAAAGTCATGTTGGGGGAGCAATTATTGTGGGCCTTAAGACAATCAGCTTCCCTGTATGTATTATAACTAGGTCTCACTTGATAGAATTTCAAACTGCACACAACTTCCCAGAAGTCTCAGTAATGTCCAATAAAGTAAGGTAGACCTGAAGTCAGAGGGTATTGGTGATTCAGTGGTAGAATTCTTGCATTCAATGCAGGAGACCTAGTGTGGCACTGTAGGAGAAGCACTAGATAGCAAGGTCTCTTTGAACCGCAAGGTCGGTGGTTTGAACTCACCAGCTATTCCTCGGAAACCCTATACAGAATCGCTATGATTCAAAACTGACTCGATTGCGCTTAACAACATTCAGGAGACCTGGGTTTGATTCTGTCAGTAGAGACTTGTGTGTTGCTATGATGATGAACAGATTTCAGCAGAGTTTCTAGATGAACACAGACTAAAGAAAAGGGTCTGGTGATCTACTTCTGAAAATTAGCCAATAAAAACCCTGAGGATCACAATGGTCCAATCTGCAACTGATCATGGGATTTTGGCAGGATGGAGCAATACTTCCTTCCGTCGTATATGAGGTCACCATGAGGTAGGGGCCGGCTTGATGGAAGCTAACAACAGCAACCTGAGATAATGCCTTCCAGAAGCTGCTAGAGCAGGCATTTCAAGCAGACACTCTACCCTAGCTTCTACCATTTGAAAAACTGAGGCCACCAGGGTGAAAGTAGTTCTCACCTCAGCTCCTGTGTGGAGTTAGGGTGGTGGTGGTTATGTGCCGTGGAGTCGGTTACGACTCATAGTGACCCTGTACAGGGTTTCTGAGGAGTTTGGGTTGTTGTTAAGTGCCGTTGAGTCAATTCCGACCCATAGCGACCCTGTATAGGATTTCCAAGGAGCAGCTGGTGAGCTTGAACCACCGACCTTGCAGTTCAAATGACTTTGCAGTCTGATGCATTAGTCCACAGCGCCACACCAGGACTCCTAGGAGTTTGGGTGGAACTGGATTAAAGTGACCTCTCTCTGCAACCCCTGCTCTCTCAGGAAGAGTTCCCCCAATGGTGTCTCTTTGCTGGGTTCCTAGAAACAACAGTATGAAGTCCCATCTCCTAAGAATGACGTCCAAGGTCTTTCATGTTCTGGCTTCTGCCGACTTCTCCATTCCCGACTGCTGACATTCCCCTTCTGTTCCGGCTTCACGGGACACTTCTTCACCCTGAATGTGACCTAGAATCGTTACTCGTGTACCTTAAGGTCACCGGTGAGGATGCGGATGGTGGTAACATGAGGATAAAAGTTATAACTGGATGAGTTTCTACCAGGCCTGAGACTAGCAATGAGGAGCCTGGGGTATGAAATGTTAAGGAAGTGCTCATGCTGCTTGCCCCTGAAAGCGGAGTGCATTGCTTCCCTCACCCTCGTTCTGATCCTGAAGCCTACAGCTACCCTACAGATAGTGGTTGCTCCATCACTTCTTCCCATGTGTTCTTTGGCAGTTCACTTCATGACCGGATGCAGGCAAAGGACATTTGGTAAAACAACAACAACAACAAAACCCATACAAACAGACAAAAAGAGATAGAGAATTGAGAATAAGCAGCTAAGAAGCAC
This sequence comes from Chrysochloris asiatica, assembly GCF_000296735.1. Taxonomy (NCBI): domain Eukaryota; kingdom Metazoa; phylum Chordata; class Mammalia; order Afrosoricida; family Chrysochloridae; genus Chrysochloris; species Chrysochloris asiatica. The sequence continues at coordinate 1,884,999 of NW_006408532.1, read as the reverse complement.
TTTGGAAAGACCAAGAAATACTTGTTGAAAAGAGAGAAGGAAAACAATGGGAATAGGGCATGGAGAGTGAGAGGAAAGGGAAAAATCTCCAGGCTCAGGTTGTGGGAGACGTTTTGCGTAGACAACTATGGGTGAGGTTATAGTCTGAGACACTGGGACCACTTTAGTAAGTGACAGATATTTTTGTTGTTTTTAGACTTTTTGTTGCGAATTGAGTGAAGGTTTATAGAGCATATCATCAGTTATGCATTCAGCAAATCAGATATTTTCCTTCATTACAATGATTGCAATTCCCTCTATGCACCAAGAGTTAACAATATTTACCTCTATTCACTTTAACGATTACATTCCTCCCTGTGTCTCCTGCTACCTTCATCTGTCCTCTAGTAACCTCCCACTTGTTGTATGTTGCCTGTCCTGTCACCCATGTTAATGTGTCTCTACTCTCTAGTCCATGAATGATTTTATTGTCCTCCTCCCTCCATAACTATAATGATTGTTTATTTTATTAAGAAAACCATTTCTTAACTTTTTACAACAGTGATCTCAACAATATTTGTCCTTTTGTGATTGACTAATTTCACTCATCATAATGTCTTCCTTTCTGCTCCCATAAAGATTTACAGCCTAGGAAACCCTGTACAGGGTTGCTATTAGTCGGAACTGACTCCACGGCACATAACAACAACAATGTCCTCCAGGTTCACCCATATTGTGAGGTGTTTCACAGATTCATCGTTGTTTTTCAACATTACACAGTATTGTATATATGTACCAAAGTTTGTTTATCCATTCTTTTATTGATGGCCATTTAGGTTGTCTCCATCTTCTTGACATGTCTCTTGTGGACCACATATTGAAGGATCCTATTTTCTTATCCAAAGGATCTCTGGTAGTGTAATGGTTATGAATCAGGCTGCTAACCTCAGGGTCAGCAGTTCAAAACTACCAGCTGTTCCGAAGGAGAAAGATGAGGCTTTCTGCTCCTGTAAAGATTTACAGCCTTAGAAACCATGTAAAGGGTCACTATGAGTCAGAACTGACTCCATGGCACATAACAACAACAACAACAACATTTTCTTATCCAGGGGCAGACTGTGGAACAGACCATCAATTACTTATATGCAAATTCAAACTGAAGCTGAAGAAAATGAAAACAAGTCCACGAGATCCAAAATATGACCTTGAATATATCGCACCTGAATTTAGAGATTATCTGAAAAACAGATTTGATACATTAAACACTAAAGACAGAAGACCAGAAGAGTTGTGGGATGACAT
>NW_006408532.1:1845288-1877968 GCF_000296735.1 Chrysochloris asiatica | reverse complement strand
AACCATCACACTCACACCCTCACTTGCTCCATCATCAACATCATGAGCCACGGAGCCACCTTCACATCTCCATTCTCACTTCCATGAAGAAGCTGGAGCTCCTTGTCATGTACTGTTTGCCTAAACATTTTTAAGAATCCCACTTATAACCCACAAATCCTAAACCAACTCCCTTGGTTACTGCTCTGAGGAGAAAGGGTGAGTGTCCATGCCCATGAGGGTGAGGCTGTAAAAGAAGGGGTAAGGCCAACTCACTGATGGAGCAGAGCAGCAAAAGCACACAGCAGCAGAGTCATGGTGTGGAGGAACATTTGGTACAACCACTTTGAAAAGCAAGGAGCACCGCTGGGGCAGTGGGTTAAGTGTTGGGCTGTTAACTACAAGATCAGAGATTCAAATCCACCTCAGGAGAAAGATGAGGCCATTTGCTTCCATCAAGTTTAACAACCCTGAGGAACAGTTCTACTGTGTCCCATAAAATCTCCATGAATTGGAACTTATTTGATGGCAGTGGGCCTAGGTTTTTTTGTTTATTTTTACTTTGGAAAGCAATCTCACAATCCCTAGTAAAGTCAAAGATGTGCAAAGATGATCCAATAATTCCACTCTTGAATGACCAGACCAACTTTACAAAAAATTCTAAAGGGTGTTCATTGGACTGAGAACCAACAACAGCAGACAACAATCTGAAATTACCATACATGACAATACCACCCAGAACTCAATCCAGACATAGAAGTATTTAAAGTAAAACAAACCTTTGTTATTGTTGCTGTTGTTGTTGAGTGCCGTTGAGTTGGTTCTGACTCATACCAACCCTGTAAAGGGTTTCTGAGGAACGGCTGGTGAGTTTGAACTGCTAATCTTACAGTTCAAACTGACTTTGAGGTTGAGTGTTTTAAGACTGAAATTAGGGAACCAGAGATATCAATTTATAATGAAGTCAACTACAAAACAAAAAAGAGGTAACAGTATACATACAGAACATAAAAATGGTAAGGAAGTCAAGTAGATTCCAAGATAAAACAAACTGTTATAAATAGGGGAAAAATTAATAGATTACAGGGTAACCTGTAATTTACCCTGAAAACTAATATCCCTGCAAATCAAAATTAAAAGAAGAAAACCAGAAAGATTTAGTAAACATTAGCACAACAGATGTTCTTGATGTCACCCCACAACTCTTCTGGTCTTCGGTCTTTAGTGTCCAGTGCATCAAATCTGTTCTTCAGGTGATCTCTAAATTCAGGTGGGATAAATTCAAGGTCATATTTTGGCTCTTGTAGACTTGTTTTGAATTTCAGTATAAAGGAATTGTGACTTTTCTAGCCATGGTCTTCATAACCCTCACCAAATGATTGGGCTTGTTGCTAGGTGTCATCAAGTCAGTTTTGACTCACGGTGACTCTATATATGTTTTCTGAGGAGGGGCTGGTGGATTTGAACCTCGATTTTGTGGTTATTAGTCTAGTACTTATCCTACCACCCCACACTCTATCATTCCTCCACACCATGACTCTGCTGCTGTGTGCTTTTGCTGCTCTGCTCCATCAGTGAGTTGGCCTTACCCCTTCTTTTACAGCCTCACCCTCATGGGCATGGACACTCACCCTTTCTCCTCAGAGCAGTAACCAAGGGAGTTGGTTTAGGATTTGTGGGTTATAAGTGGGATTCTTAAAAATGTTTAGGCAAACAGTACATGACAAGGAGCTCCAGCTTCTTCATGGAAGTGAGAATGGAGATGTGAAGGTGGCTCCGTGGCTCATGATGTTGATGATGGAGCAAGTGAGGGTGTGAGTGTGATGGTTATGGCAGCAGGTATGGTTGGCAGTAGTTATGATGGTGATGGTAATAATGATGGTCATGGTGAAGGGTGGTAATGCCTAGAAGGTAATTCAGTTTTCACTCCTGATGGTTGAAAAACTCTCAAAATGTATTGCATTAGACTCGGGGGCTATAAAGGCATGAAGTGGCTGACTTACAAGCTTTCTGCTTAGTTTCAGAATGGAGGTGGGTGAGGTAGAATTCCCAATAAATAGTCTTCTTGTCTAGATGGATCTGGTGAATGGGGATGGGGAGGAAACGGATCGGATTCTTTTGATTCAATAGTGAATAATTGTTATCATGACTAATTATGATTGTCACAACTATAAAGGTAGAAGATGTATAACTAAAAGGGGGGAGTATTTAATCTTAGGACCATCAAGAGGGAAGTGCATGAATGAAGTGTGAGTGGGATCCTGGCCAGAAAAAAGGCGACAGCAGAGTCGGAAGCAGAGGTGATGGCATAGAGAGATAGAGCAGCTGAAGACTCTAGACCCATGGAATAAGAAAGGCTGTGTGCTGGTAGGCAGGAGGCTGGCATGCAAAATGTGCCCTTTGGTCATTTAAACATATATATATTTTCTGAGTGTTTTGTGTATATCAAAAAAAAAGTGGGGGGGGGCGGATAGAGGTTGAATACTGTTAACCAATGGTGCATGGAGGGAATTGCAATCATTGCAATGCAACAAAATATGATTGGTTGAGTGTAAAACTGATTATCTGCCCTCAAAACTATCACCCAATTCACAATAAAAGCCTTTAAAAATATATATTGTATTAGGATCACCTGGCTGGTCTGGAAAAAAACCAGCTGTTGTGAAATATAGCTAGGATCCGGATTCAACAAGCCCAACAACCCCACCCCTTCATTTCCTGTTGACCATCTAGAATTTAGGGAGTCGGTGGGAGAGGTATTCACAGCCTTTACTCTCCCCTGACAGAGAAGGAAAATTCTACTTCAGAGACCACCCGTAAAGACCTTGGACAAGGAGATGTCGAGGTCATCCTGAATTACTAGTGCATTTTAAGAGGAGTGTGTTCTTTCAAGATTTGTGTGGACCAAAGATTTCCAGGCCTGGGTGACCCAAGTATCCCCTTATCTGAGACCCTAGTAATAGCCTTCCAAATTCTGCCCCAAAGTCAGAAGAATAATAAGTAAGGCATTTTTCTCAGGTCTTCTCAGTGGGTGTCAGAAAGAGAAAACTAAGGCTATTGGTTGCAGAAGTTTGTAATAGGGGAAAAGGAAACAACCTTTTTTCCTTCCTGTTCCTCAACAGGGTAAAGGTTTCATACATTGTGGAATGTTCTTAAAATGGGTTAGTATATGAGTATATCAGTGAAAACAAATGAATTACATGTACACTTATCAGCATGATAAATTTAAAAACATGATATATGAAAAAGTCAAGTTGTGAAAGAAAGTATATAGTCCAAATCCATGAAAAATTTTATTGTATGTAATTTAAAACCTTTATTTTGAAGCACCTCAGACTTACAGAAAAGTTGCAAAAATAGTATTAAAATTTTCTATATACCTTGAAATCCCAAATGTTAGCATTTTACCACATTTGCTTTTTCATTATTTCTCTCTTTCTTGTCTCTTTCTGTTTCCGTCGCTCTATGTATTTCTGTGTGTACACACAAAAACATATACATACATATATATATATACGTATATGCAGGTGAGCTTCAAAAGTTTATGGACCCCCCAAAAATAAAAACAGAGGGAATGGAAGCAAATACTGTTGTATGATGATGCATGGAGAAGATTGTAATCATTGCAATGAATCAATGGTGTAAAGCCAATGTCTTCCCATGTAAACTATCACTCAGTTCACACACAAAAAATAATTATGGAAAAATTCTATTATCTTTTAATTCCATTTTTCCATAAACTTTGTGAAGCCCTATACTATATGTGTGCATATGTGCCATTGTTGTTGTTAGGTGCCATCTAGTCAGTTCCGAGTGACCCTCTGCACAACAGAATGAAATACAGCTGATCCGGTGCCATCCTCACAACTGTTGCTATTTGAACTCATTGTTGCTGCCACTGTGTTAATCCATCTCATTGGAGGTCTTCCTCTTGTTCATTGACCTCCACTCTACCAAACATGATGTCCTTTTCCAGGGACTGGTCTTTCCTAACAACATGTCCAAAGTACAAGAGACCAAGTCTCACCATCAAGTATGAGAAACAAAGTCTAGCCATTGTTGCTTCTAAGGAGCAAACTGCCCGTATTTCTTCCAAAAAAGATTTGTTCATTCTTCTAGCAGTCCATGGTACTTTCAATAGTTTTTGTCAAAACCATAATTCAAATGTATCATCTTCCCATTCTTTGTCCAGCATTCACATGCATATGTTGCTGTTGTTAAGTGCTGTAGAGTTGGTTCAAACTGATAGAGACTCTGTATAGGATTTCTGAGGAGTGGCTGGTGGGTTTGAACTGCTGATCTTGCAGTCCAGTATTTATTCTACAGTGTCACACCAGAAAGCGATTTAAAATACTATGGCTTGGGTCAAGTGCACCTCAGTCCTTAAAGTGGTATCTGTTTGTTAGCACTTTAAAGAGGTCTTTTGCAGCAGATTTACCTACTGTACCGTATCATTTAATTTTTTTGACTGCTGCTTCCACGAGTATTGCTTCTGGATACAATTAAAGTGAAATCTTTGACAACTTCAATCTTATCTCTGTTTATCATGATGCTAATTACTGGTCCAGTTGTGAGGATTTTTCACTTTCCTTACGCTGAGGGGCAATCCATACTGAAGGCTGTATTCCATCAACAAGTACTTCAAGTTCTCCTAACTTTCAGCAAGCAAGGTTGTGCCATCTGCACATTACAGGTTGTTAATGAATCTTCCCCAATCCTGATGCCACTTTCTTCTCTATCTAATCCAGTTTATCAGGTTATTTGTTCAATGTACAGATTGAAAGGGTAAAACTGATGCACACCTTTCCTGATTATAAACCATTCACTATTCCATTGTTCTGTTCGAATGACTGCCTTTTGTTCTATGTACAAGTTCCTCATGAGCACAATTAAATGTTCGGGAATTCCCATTCTTTACAATGTTATCCAGAGTTTGTTATGATTCACAGTTGAATCCCTTTGCATAGTCGATAAAGCACAAGTAAACATCTTTCTGGTATTCTCTGCTTTCAGCCAAGATTCATCAGACATCAGCAATGATATCCCTAGTCCTTTTCTGAATCAGGCTTGAATTTCTGGCAACTCCCTGTCAATGTAGTGCTGCAAATGATTTTAATTATCTTCAGCAAAATTTTACTTGCATATGATGTTAATGATAGTGTTTGATGATTTCTGCATTCCATTGCGTCACTTTTCTTTGGAATGGGCACAAATATGGATCTTTTTCAATCAGTTGGCCAGGTAACTGTCTTCCAAATTTTTGGCGTAGAAGAATGAACATGTCCAGTGGTGTATTGTGTATATGTGTGCATACACGTACATAAATATTCTTTTTCTCTGAACCATTTGGAATTATTTTTCTCTGAACCATTTGAAGATTGCAAACATAGTTTCCCTTTACTCATTTCAGTGTGTATTTACTCCAAAACAATCACATCTTCATACAACATTACAATATGATTATCAAAATTGAGGTTAAAGTTGTTTTAAAAAAATATCATTTAAAAAAAATCAGATCTCTTGAGATATAGTTTATATGTGACACATTTTACCCTTTCTGAATGTAGAGTGTGATGAGTTTGGAAAATTGAATTCAGTGTTTAACCACCACTACATTTGAGTTATAGAACATTTCCATCCCTCCAAAAGTCCCTTGTATTCAACTTGCCTCCAACTCCCAGCTCCTGGCAACTACTGATTGCGATTAGGCCCTTGTATATTTTTGGGTTTTTTTCCAGAATGCCATGTAAATGGAATCTTAACAGTATAAAGTCTTTTGTGTCTGGCTTTAACAATTAGCATAAGGCTTTTGAGATTCATTCACATTGTTCCTTGTTTAAGTAATTCTTTGTGTTTTATTGCTAAGTAGTATTACATTATTTGTTATTGTTAAGTGCCGTGGAGTCTGTTCTGACTCATAGTGACCCTGTATAGGGTTTCCGGGGAGCCGCTGGTGAGGTTGAACTGCTGACCTTGCAATTCAAACTGACCTGGCAGTCCAGCGTATTAATGCCCAGTGCCACGTCAGGAATCCATGTCAAACCTTACTAATCCATTCCCCAGTTGATGTACATTTGAGTTGTTTCCACTTTTTTACTATTAAAAATAAAACTGCTCTGAACATTCACATACAGTCTTTTATACGGACATTAGTCATTATTTTGCTTGAATAAATACCTAGAAATGGAACCATTGTTGTTTTTGTTGTTGTTGTTAAGTGCCATCTAGTCGACTCTGACCCATAGTGACCCTGTATAGGGTTTTCGAGCAGCAGCTGGTGAGCTTGAACTGCCAACCTTGAAGTTCAAACAGCTTTGCAGTCTGGCTCATTACCCGACAGGGCCACACCAGGACTCCATGAAAGAATCAATGGGTCATACGTAATATGTTTATGGAGTCCTGGTGTGGTGCTGCGGGTTAATGAGCTGGACTGAAAGGTGGGTTTGAACCTCAAGTTTGTGTCTTATCTGAAAAATCTTTACCTATCAAGGTCAGAAAGATATTCTCCTATATTATCTTCTAGAACTTTGGCATTTTAAATTTAAGTCTATGATCTCTTCATTCTTATGTATTATAAGAATGCGTGAAGTTTTAGATTTTGAGTATTATTGCATATGAATATCCAATTGTTTTAGTCCCATTTGTTGGAAGATTCTTACCCCCTGAATAACTTTGGTCCCTTTGTCAAAAATCATTTGACCACTTACTCTGGGGTACATTTCTGGAGTCTCTGTTCTGTTCCATTGGTTCACAGGCCCAACCTTATACCACTACCACACTTGCTGACTGTAGCTTTAGAGTAAATCGTGACTTAAGGTAGTATAAGTCCTCCAATAAGGAGCCCTAGTGGCACAGTACTTAAAGTACTTAGCTGCTAACAAAAAGGTTGGTGGTTTGAATCTACTAGTCCCTCCACAAGAGAAAGATATGGCAGTCTGCGTCTGCTAAGATGTACAGACTTGGAGACTGTATGGGGCCGTTCTTCCCTGTCCTATAGGGTTACTATGAGTTGGAATCAACTAAGGCAGTGGAGCTGTGTGTGTGTGTGTAAGTGCTCCAATTTCCTTCTTTTACAAAATTGTTTCTGTTATTCTAGGTCCTTTGCATTTTCATATTTAATTTACAATCAGTTTGTCAGTATCTATAAAGAAGCCTGCTGAGATTATGTTGACTGTATAGATTAATTGAGGGAAAATTGGCATCTTGAAATAGTGAGCCTTCTTTAAAAAAAAAAAAAATATATATATATATATATATATATATGTATATATAAATAAACAGAACATAAAAAATATATTGAGCCTTCTGATTTCATAAGAATGGTGTAGTTCTGTATTTCTTAGGTTTAACTTAATTGTTCTTAATAATAATTTTCTGTTTTCAATGTACAAATCTGTTATATTTATCCATATGTTTTTCATACTATTAGCAATGGCATTGCATTAAAAAAAACCGTTTTATTGTGGTTTGGGTGAAAGTTTCAGAGCACATTAGTTTCACATTCAACAATGTATATACATTTGTTTTTGATATTAGTTTCAATCCCCTTACAATGTAATATTAGCACTCTTTTCACTTCCTCCCTGGGTTCCTCATTTCTACTTGCCCTTTGTTCCTGCTCCTTCCTGCTTTCTGAACTTTGTTTTTGGGAAAATGCTGCCTTTTTGGTCTTGTCTGTTAGATTGTTCTGAGAAGTACATTCCTCTCTGGTGTTATTCATTTTATACACCTGTTTGTTTGGCTTAAAGGCAATCTTGGGAAGTTGGTTTTTAATTTCAATTTCAAATTGTTTATTACTATATAGAGTCCTGATGTAGTGCTGTAGGATATACACTGGACTGCTTACCACAAGACTGGCAATTCAAACCCACCAGCTCCTCCTTGGAAACCCTATACAGGGTTGCTATGAGTCTGAACCATCTTGATAGCAATTAACAACAACTATATAGATATAATTTATTTTAGTTAAATTTACTCTTCTTCGTTTAACTTCTTAGTACTGAAGCTTAGATCACTGATTTGGGGACTTTATTACTTTTTAATAGAGTCAGCTAAGGCTAAGAATTCCCCTCTATAAATTGCTTTAGCTGCATCACACGTATTTTGATATGTAGTATTTTCATTTGCATTTAGTTCAAACTACTTTCTAATTTTATTTGTGATTTCTTTCTATGCATTCAGATGTATTAACCTTTTTTAAAAAAATAAATTAACAGGAAGCACAATTTCCATATATGGTTTATATCTGGGGGCAAAGACTATAGGGAAATGGAATAGGTAAAGTATGCTTAAGGATGTTTACCAAAATTTCAATGTTCTTATTTTGAGTACATAGGATGATCACACTTCTCTGTCCCCTTGAGTTTGACATGGCCACATGCTTTAGTTAATGAAACATGAGCAAAAAAGCAACATATGCTACTTCCAAATGGAAACATCTAAACACCAGTTCATACTTTCCTTCTCACCATGGTAAACCTCGAGCTTCTGGTTGAGATCACAGCATCCTAAGACAGTGGAGAATCAATCAGCCTAGGTTCCTGAGTGAGTACAATAAATACAGTCCTCTCTGTTTAACCTGAATTGGCTGCAAAGAAGGAGAGGAAAATAGATCTTTGTTGTTTAAGCTTTTAAGATTTGGTGTCTATTTGTTACTACAGCATAACCTCATCTTTCCTAATACAAGGAACTTTGAGTGTATATATAGATTTTTTTGCTTGTTTATTTGTTTAGACTCTGAAGTGATCATTCATTTTTAAGCATAGTGGGTATGTGAGCATCATATAATTTTCTATACTTTCTATATGTTTTAAATATTTACAATTTTAAAAGGGAAAGGAATAATAGAGTACGAGGAAGGAATAGAAAATTAAGAGGAGATAGCCATGGTGATGGATACATTTGTCTTATCCTCCCTCAGATTTTTTGTTTATTTCTCTTTTGGTTTTAGGTACATTAGGGGAGACTGGCCTATCTGTTGCTGTACGTGGATCAACATCTCTGGTCAGGTGATCCTTACCTTTGCCCTGTTTCTTCTACCATTTGCCACCATCTTGTACATTAGTGTTTATTTGTATATTTATTATAGCCCTTTTTCTTTAGAAAGCAAAAGACTTGAGGACAGAAGGCTTATTTGATCTCCTTTTCTGACATCCATGCCTGGCACACAGAAGGCACTCAAACCATGCTTAGTAGATGGACACATGTAAACTTCCACTGCCATCTTCCCCAAAGCAAGAACATATTGGAACTGATGAAAGTGAAGGAGCTCTTTGCTCAAAGGTTCAGATAAATGTTCCAAAACCATGTTTCTATGTTTTGTATGTATGATGTGTGTGTGTGTGTGTGTGTGTGTGTGTGTATGTGTGTGTCTGGGGATGGGATGAGGAGAATTGGGAGCTGTACCACTTATGTAGCCACCTTCTTCTGCTCCATTCCTGGCCCACGTGAAAGTCTGCCATCCACTGACTGCCCCTCTTACCAAGGCCTTCCTGGCAGCCTCAGGGAGGGTGGAGCTTGGCTTTCTTTGTCTTACGTTCTCCATGGAGAACATGGGTCTGGGTCCCAGAGTTTTTTTTGAAGGCTCTTCAGCAACCCCTACCCCACTACTTGGCTACAGAAATTCTTTGTTCGTGTGAGCATGGAGACGCTCTGACTCCACTTGCCCACGCAGAAGCCTGAACTCATGTAATTAAGCATAATGACACACAGCAGGCGCTTCCAGCACCACATACTCTAATGACATACCCGCTTACCAGTCCAGCACAGGGACCAGTGGGGCTCTAATTTAGTCTGGCGCCGACAGGTGGGACGTCTGAAGGATGAAGGACAAAGAGAATGCTGGCCTTGGAGTTTCTGAACCTACGTGCAGTTTGACTATTTTTTTTAACTTTGGGGTAGTTGGCAATTTAGTCCATTTGTCCAAGCCTCCATTTTCTCATCTGTAAAATGGAGTTAAGAATTTATGACCCACACGGCTTTTGTGAGGAGTGTTCATCATGGTGCCTCCCTAGAATTAACCCATGAGAGTTTGGTGCTTTTCTCTTATGAACCAGGCATTGGCCTTACCTACAGGCTCTCTCAGACTAATAGAAGGGACAGAGAGATGGAGAAAGAATGAGAGTACCAGAGGTTTTTTAAAGGAGGGAATGTTTTGAGTTGGATTTTAATGGATGAATCAAATGAATAAGCAATAATTTCAGACAGAGGGAGTTGCATGTACAAAAAAACTGAGCTTGTCCATAGAACATAAAGAGGTTCTGGGAGGTTGGAGCTTAGGGTAGATAGATGTACTTAAGATATATGTGTTGATGTGTGTATGTGAGAAGTCCTGGGGTGAGGGTCATGGAAAGAGGCTGGAGAGGCTAGCAGGGAATTCCAGCTACCAGCCTGGAGGCATGGAAACATCATACCTGACGCTGGAATTGGTATTGCAGATATAGAGGGATGTCAGAAGCAAGGGGAGGAGAGGACAGAACCAGAAGGGGAAACTGTCTCCAACTGCTTCCAAGGGTGTCTCTTTTGCCAAAGGGATAGATATGTCAATTCCTTCAGAACAGCCAGAACTTTCCTACTCGGTTGACCTGTATTTTGTCTAAAAAGTATTTTCACATTTAACTTGACCAAGGACATCTTGAAAGAAGAGAAAGGAGGAGGTGAAGGATCCAGGGAAACTGCTGATGGGAGTGGTCTGGACCTGGGTAGGGCTGGACTGCACCAGGTATGGTCCCTGGTCCTGCAAAAGAACCTGGTTCAGGGAAGCCTTCAGAACTCCAAAGGCCTCCATTTCTCTCTTTAGAGAATTGGCAAAAACCAGTTCTGTCACGAATTCCTGAATGACCACTTTATGACCAAATTCCTGAATGACCAAATTAACTGATTAAAAAAAAAAAAAAATCATTTAAATGCTATTTTTGATTATGTTCAATGAATGCAAATGCATTTTTCTAATTACTATTTTCCCTAATCCTGTGAATGCCTCAAACTAAATGTGCATATATTCAATGATATACTGATATGTAGATTCAAATTTGTTCTAAGGTAAAGGCCCTAAGACATTATTCTTCTAATATATTTATTCTTAAAGCATACCCTATGCATATGGTTTTCTCAGTATCACACAGATATTTTTCATTTTAGTCTGATTTTTTTTAAAAAAAGAAAAATCCCTGTAAAAGGTAGTTTTCTGTTTTATCAGCACTTTAGCATTTGGGGAATTCTTTTGCAGATTTTGCTAAAAAGTCAAGTCAACAAATTGTACAAATCTACAGATTTGCTAAAAATGTATTTCTTTTCATTAAATTTTTCTGTTTTGATTGTAACTTCTGTTAAAGTCGTAGATGTATTTCGTTCTGCAAGACTTTACCAGTCTCCTTTGTCATCTGTCCTCATTCCTCTGTTCCCAGCCAACAGAAGCAACCATTCGGAACAAGAAACAACAGTTGTTTTTTGTTTTTCATGCTCCTCAATAACATCCTAGTACTGCTATTTCCTGATTCTTCATTTTAGATATAATCTACTGCCTCTCTACTCTGGAAGGCAAGACTTTCCTTTCCATACAAGCCTTCCTCTCTTTGCACTACTTTTTAAAAATATGTTCGTATCACAATTTTAGGATAGGTAAATATTCAGGGTTTCTTTAATGACCTAGTAAATATTGTGGCGAGCCAGGCCACATAGAGTGCTATGATTATATTTCTTTTCTTGTAAGAATTTCTGTTTTTCCAGGAGCTGTTGATTTTCTTCTTTTTTTGTTTTCTTGGTTTCTGTGTACCCACCCCCTGATTCACCTCCAAACCTCCACCAGAAGAGTTTTTCTTTTGCTTGGAGACATCCATTCAGGAACCTCCTTTAACACATAATAAAGTTGTCCTGCATGGGATTAAAAATAATTTAATTTAAAGATATTTACATTTATTTTAAAATATGTAAGAGTAGTATAAAGAAGTCCCATATGTACTCTTCATCCAGACACTCCATTCAAGTTTCACCAGTCCCACCACTGATAGGAAGTGACCTAAGCCAGCATCACTGATTGACATGTCTCTCCATTCTCCTTCAGTCTGGAATGACCTTGATGTTGCCTTGAGTTTCATGCTCTTCATCAAGAAGATGATCTTCTTGGGAAGCCATTTGGTTAAAATATCACTCAGTTTGTGTTTGCCTCTTTTTTACTGATTATTAGCACTTTATGTGAATCTGGCAGAAATGTCACAGATGAGTTGCTGTGCTCTTCTCATTGCATTCTATCAGGTGGCTCACAGTATCAATTTGTCTTAAACCTGGTGGTGGTAACTTTGAAAATTGATCATTTGATTGGGTTTCTTGGCTGTCGGGTTATTTTGTCAGGTGTTTTTTGTGGAGATACTTCAGCACTGTGTAAATATTTCATTCCTCATTCCATTTCCACCCACTAGTTTTACTAGTAAAAGCTAGATTTGAATGCTTCTTAAAAGTGAAGATGGGAAGACTTCATCTTACTTACGTTGGACAGATTATCAGGAGGAGAAGTCCTTCATGCTAGATAAAGTAGAGGGTCGGTGAAAAAGAGGAAGACCCTCAATGAGGTGGATTGACAGTTAATGCAACAAGGGTCTCAAACAAAGCAATGACTAAAGAGGATGACACAGACATGGGGCAACATTTGTTCTGTGGTGCACAGGATCACTATGAGTCAGAACAGAATTTTAGCATTCACTGATGCTTCTTACCTAACTCATTATTATTATGTTGTTGTTGAAGTGCTGTTGCGTCGGTTCCAAGCCATAGTGACACCGCATAGGGTTTCTGAGTTTGAACTACAGACCTTCCAGTTCAAACCGACCTTGTGGTCCAGTGCTTACCCTACAGTGCCACACCAGGATTCCTATTTTATTTAGTGACTTATAATTCATTACTCTTGTTATTTATTTTAATGCACAAATTGCACCAGATTTTGTCAGAAGCAGCTTCTTTGAGCTACTTCTTCTGTCCTTTAACACACCCTCATCATTTGTTGAGCACTCCTTTACTTCCTGTCCGAGAATGTTCCAGGTATAGAGGGATGTCAGAAGCAAGGGGAGGAGAGGACAGAACCATTGTAGTTTCTTTTCCCCAGTCTGGGAATCCGCCTGATTCCTTTATAGGGAGGAGTGGTATTTTGAAAGCAGGGTCTTAGCACTAGGTGTGCTCTTTGCTAATGGGGGGATGCTGCTTCACCTTCTTGGGTAACAAGCTGAGGAATATATGAGGGACTTCTAAAAGTTTATGGAAAAATGGAATGAAAAGGTAATGAAAAATTTCCATGAGCTTTTTGAAGCCCCTTCATATGTATGTTGTTGTTATGTGCCATGGAGTCGGTTCCGACTAATAGCGACCGTGAACAGGGTTTCCAAGGCTGTAAATCTTTACGGGAGCAGAAAGCCTCATCTTTCTCCCACGGAACAGCTGGTAGTTTCAAACTACTCACCTTAAGGTTCGCAGCCTGATTCGTAACCACTACGCTACCAGAGCTCCTTCATATGTATCCACACATACAGTTTATACACAAACATATGCTTCTGGTAAGTGCTGTTGAACAAGTTCTGACACATAGTTGTCCTACATAGGGTTTAAAGGAGTGACTGGTGGGTTCGAATTGCTAAACTTGTAGTTTGAGCAGTCCAGTATTTATCCTACATCTCCACACAAAGATATAGTGTATACGTATATTAAATGTGTATATATGTATACCTGCATATATCACATACATGTATATACATATGAATACCTTGCGTGGCACTGCAGGATAATGCAGTGGACCACAAGGTCAGTTTGAACCTCAAGGTTGGTGGTTCAAATGCACCAGCCACTCCTCAGAAACTGTATGTAGGGTCCTATGAGTTGGAACCAACTTGATGGCACTTAACAACAACAACAACAACAACACACATAAAGGGGAGTGCTGTGGCTCTGTAGAATAAGCACTGGATTGCTAACTACAAGGTCTGCAGTTCAAGCCCACCAGCTGCTTCCCGGGAGAAAGCTAAGACTTTCTGCTCCAGAAAAGATAGACAAGCCTTGGAAATCCTGTACAGGGATACTATGAGTTAGAACAGACTTGATAGCACTTAACAGTAACAACACATATAAACACATATACATGTACACATATATACATATCATGTACATATATATACACACATGCATAAATGTGTTGTTGTCAACTGCCGTCAAATCGGTTACGACTCATAACAACTCTGTATAGGATTTCTGAGGAGTGGCTGGTGGATTTGACTCTCCAACCTGCAGTTCAAACCAACCTTTCTGTCCATTGCATTATCCTACAGTGCCACATGTATATATGTTGTTGTGAAGTGCTGTTGAGTCATTTCCACTCATAGCAACCCTCTATAAGGGTTTCTGAGGAGCAGCCAGTAGGTTTGAACTGTTGACCTATGGTTCGCAGTCCGATGTTTATCCTACAGCACCACACCAAGAGTCTACATGCATATATAGGAGGCTTCAAAATGTGAATAAGGAAGACCATAGAAGAATTGATGTATTTGAGCTGTGGTGTTGGAGGAGAATAATAAAAGTACCATGGACTTCCAAAAACAAACAAACAGTGCAGCCAGAATGCTCTTTAGAAGCCAGGGTGGCCAGACTTCATCTCTCATACTTTGGACATATTATCAGGTGGGACCAATCCTGGAGAAGGATGTCATGTTTGGTAAAGTAGAGGGTCAGAGAAAAAGAGGAAGACCCCCAATGAGATGGGATGACACAGTGGCAGCAGCAATGGGCTCACATGCAGCAATGATTGTGAGGTTGGCACAGGACCAGGCAGTGTTTCATTCTATTGTGCATAGGGTCACTATGAGTTGTTATCAACATGATGTCACCTAACAGCAACAAAATGTTTATGGAAAAATGGAATTAAAAGATCATGTAATTTTTCTACGAACTTGTTAAAGTTCCCTCATGACATATACAAGTGCTCTTCAAGAAGTTTGTAGGAAAATGCCATTATCTTTTCTTTTTTTTTTCCCATTATCTTTTCATTCAATTTTCCCACAAACTTTTGAAGCCCCCTCGAAAATGTTACATAGACCATTCCTTATCCATTTATTTCTCTATGTCTGTTTTAAACCCTGGCACTCCTTGAAAGCTCCAATTTTAGCCCACTGCTACAGATTCATTTCATTTCTTCTTTTCCATATTTGTACTTCCCTTTCCTCATCCATGAGAAACATGGCTCCCTTTATCCATGACAGATTAGTTATTTGTTCAGTCCCCATCTTCAGACCCTACCAGGCTGTGTCCTACCCCACTTTATCTCAGACCTAGCAAAGGTTACCATTATCACTCTACTCAGACCTGCCTAGTGATTTTGAGCTGAATGAACTGAGGAAGGGAGGAAAAAAGGAAAGGAGGGAGGAAAGATAGAAAAGGCAGGTGGGCACAGGATGGTTTTTATCAGCTTTCAAAGGAGTCCCAGTGTGGTGCTGTAGGATAAGCACTGTACTGCTAACTTAAAGATCATTGGTTCAAACCTACCAGCCATTCCTTGGAAACCCTACTCAGGGTCGCTATGAGTAAAAATTTATTCTATGGTACTTAATAACAACAAAGATGCCTGGTAGGTTGGTTAGCTAATCTTTGCAGGAATGTTCAGTAAAACCCCACCTCCTTCCTGCTGCCTGGAGGAAATGGAAATAAAGACTGAGCTGGTCATCCACTCTTCCATCTGGGCTGCAGGCCTTAGGGATGGAGGCCTCAGAGCTTCAGCATCCTGGTTTCCCATGGCCCTCAAGTGTCTTGCCATTTCATCTCATACACATTGTTGGAATGAATTTGACTTAATAAAATGCTTTTAAGTTGGAGTGAATTTGACTCAGTGAGTTAGTGATAGAGTAAACTGATGCTTTGATGAACTGACAGCAGAAGTAGGGTGTGGAGGGTGGTCCCTGTGCCCAGATGGAGGGGCTTCCTCCTACTAAGAGTAACTCTGCTCAACTCCAGGTTGCTATGCGACTCTGGGCAAGCTCCCTACCATCTCTGAGCTTCTTATTCTCATAGGAGAAAGGAAAGGTTGGTTCTAAATTCTGTGCATCGCAGCCTTAGCGTATGGCACACATAGCTGGGGGCCATTAGAGTCCTTGGTCACCAGGCTGGTTCCTTAGGCAGGGGACAGAGGAGTTGCCTTCCCCCTCCTCCCCTAGAGAAACAGGTCTGGCAGCTGGGCCTGGGCCTGAAGCCAAGGGGAAGCCAGAGACAATAAACCAGGCTTACCCCAGCCTGCTGGGGCAGGTTATGCAACTTCCGCACAAGCCTGCAAACACAATTTTGGCCCCAGGACTTTGAGCTCTGGGCAGCTCTCTCCCCTTCCCCAGACCATCCAGCTTATGGGGGAGAGGTTGGAGGTGGACAGGGCACTTTACTGGTCCCAAGAGCAGCCTGGTCCCTCCATGTTTCTTAAGGAACCCAATAAGAAGAGGTCAGCACCCAAGGCTGCAGGGGGAAGGAAGAGGGGGTCAGAGCAAAGGGATGGTGGAGGAGGCTTGCCAAGACATTAAAGTGACAGAACAGGCCAGGGACCCAGAGTCCAGGATGGAGGTGGACCCCAGGAATGACCTGGAGACCTGCTGGAGTCCTTGGGGAGGCCAAGCCTCCCATCTATCTGGAAGGCAGGGGGCTGGCCGGCATGACCTCTGCTCTGAAGGGAGGGAGGAAGTGGGGCAACCAAGTGGAAGGACCTCTGTCAGCAGTCCTCAGAAGGAGTCCCAGCAGTGCTGGATGCAGCAAGGTGATACCCTACTACTTCTTAAGAGGAGGCTGTCCCCGGTTCCTTTCTAAAGAGCAGGGCCTTGGAGCAGTTGTTCCGGCATGAGTGGTGTTGTTAAGTGCCATTGAGTTGGTTCTGACCCATAACAACCCTGTATAGGGTCTCTGTGGAGCAGTTGGTGGATTTGAACTTCCGACGTTGTGGTTCAAACTGATCTTGCAGTCCGTTGCATTATCCTGCAGCACCACACCAGGACTCCTAGGGGACTCAGGGCTAATTTCAAAATGTATTGTTTTGGGCCTCAGGAGAAATGCTAAAGGAGGAGTAAAAGTTTCACTTGTGGAATACCTACTCTGTCCGGCTTTTTGCAAGTGTAGGAAGATGGCATTTTTGTTGTTCCCTTCACAACTTTCTTCTCTCCCCAATTCCTAACACCTCCTCCCTACCTTTGTGCAAATGAACTCTGGTGAGGCCAAGTAAAAAGACAGCGTCCTCTTTAAGCCATGAGAGACAGTCAGGGTTAGCTTGACAAACTTGTCTTGGAGCTGGTTCACTGCAAAGAGCTAAAAAGGAACTAGAATGTCACACTGACATGACCTTAGGAGTCTAGCTCTGACCCCCAGGATAAAGATCCTGAGGTGGTGGGAGAAGAAAATCTTAAGAGAGAAAGAACGTTCTAGATTGCCTATTAAGGCTTGACAGTAAAACAGAAACCATTCTAGGTATTTTAAATAGAGGACATTTAATACAGGGAAATGGTTCCACCAGTGAGGGAAGAGCTGAAAAACCAAATAGCAAATGTTGAGGCAAACTAGTGTTCAGCAATAGCAGAGAGCTGCTAGCCTCCTGGGACTGGACACAGAAAAGGAGGAGGAGGTGATGTTACTATTGCCTGGGGGCAGTTGGGACCATGGCAGGATCCACCTGAGAAGTGTTGGGACCACAGAGTGATGGGTGGTCTCATAGGAGCTGAAGACACAAGAGAGAGTAACCACAGCTGTAAAAATTATTTAACTCCTTTCCATACCCCCAAGCAGAGAGAGGAGGTTGGGAATACCCTAGTTTCTCCCCTCCTCCCATCCTTCTGTTTCCTGTCCTTGTTTACCATTGGCCCAACCAAGCAGGAAGTTTGTTGGCAAAGGAGTCTGGGAAAAGTAATTTGCAGGAGAAGGGCAACTCATATGAAAGCAAACAGACAATGCCCAGACCACTTTCTCATGATGCATTCTACAAGGGTTGAGAACCTGTTGGGAAAAGCAAAGAAAAACTTGGCCCTGTCCCCAGGACTCTATGTGATCCATGGGCTGCACACACATTGCCTACCCATTGCCATGTACTCTCTGAATATAGGTTCATGCCATCCTCACGGCAATCCAACAAAGTAAGGATAAGGCTCCATGCTGTAGTAGAGGAAACCAAGACTTTAGGAAGGGAAAAGACTTCTCCAACATCACGCAGCTGGGAAACGGCTGAGCGAGGGAGGAAAGCCAGGTCAGTGTGACTCCAAGAATCCCAGGTCTGGGAGAAAGGCTGTAAATCTGGTGTCAGGTATTACGGTTGAGTGCAGGTGTTGATTATCAATCTAGTTTGAAGGCCCTGCATAAAATCCAGAGAAAGATTGGCTCTGAATCAGGGTGAGCCTAGCTGGCGAAGAGCTGTGGATGGTGAAATCAGGGTACTATAGTACAATGGTTTAGAGCAGGACTTTTGATCCCAACAATCTGGTTGAAGTCTGATTAATAGTTGTGTGACTTGATTTCGCTGCCCCACAGTTTCCTCATCTGTAAAATGGGAGGACCTGCTTCACAGGACTACTGTGAAAACCCAAGAACCATAAAAGTGTGTGCCACTATGCCAGAATGCCCAAACTTGTAGACAGTACTCATTCGACCTAGCCTTGATGGCTTGATGATCAGAACTTGAATAGAGGAAGATAAAAAAACAATTTTTGATAAAGGAAACAATTGTAAATTGCTACAATTTGATAAAATACCAACTGAGAGGGAAGGAGTCTTCACATCAAGTATTAGTCCTATCCCCTCCATATACAGGGTTGATAGGGACAGACAACTTAGACATTGACAACCTAAGATGGGGATGTTGTTTTTGTTAAGTGCCGTTGAGTCGGTTCTGACTCATAGCAACCCTGAACAGGGTTTCCGAGGCTGTAAATCTTTACGAGAACAGAAAGCCTCATCTTTCTCCCATGGAGCAGCTGGTAGTTTTGAACTGCTGACCTTGCAGTTCGCAGCCCGATTTGTAACCACTACGCTACCAGAGCTCCTTAAGATGGGGATAAGGGGGCTATAAAGGCACAAAGTGACTGGCTTGCAAGTTTTCAAGAAGAAATTTAGTTTCAGAGTTCAGAGTATGTGGGGAAAGGTAGAATCCCCATTGAATAGTTTTCATCTTGTCTAGAAGGGTCTGGTGAAAGGATATGGGGATAAGATTCTTATGATTCATTAGTATATTCACTATTGTTATCATGATTAATTGTGACTGTCACAACCATAAAGTAGAAGTTTTGTAAAAAAAAAAAAAAAAAGGGGGGGTGGGGGAGTAGTTAATCTTACAGTCCAGGAACAGAGGACCCTGGGATCATCAAGGGAGAAGAGCATGAGCAGAATATGGGACCCTATCCATAGAAGCAGTGACACCAGAGATGGAGGCAGAGATGAGGATATGGAGAGAGAGCAGCTGAGGACTCTAGACTCATGGAAAGAGAAAGGCTGTGTGCTGGTAGCCAGAAGGCAGGCTTACAGAATGTGCCCTTTGGTTGTTTAAATGATTATATATTCCTGAGAGTTTTTGTGTACCCACCCCTCCCACCCCCGCAAAAAAAAAGAGGGAATAGAAGCAAATACTGTTGAATGATGATGCACGGAGGAGACTGTAATAATTGCAATGAAACAATGTTCTCCCATGTAAACTATCACTCAATTCTCAAGTCACAACAAAAATTAAAAAAAAAAAAGTGCGTGCTACTATAATTGCTGATTCCTTAACCCAAACCAACACTGTAGCAAGGATGTTACGTACATTATCTAATTTAATGTTAAAAGCAAAACATGTAAGGACTAAGAGATGTCTGCCAGGAGGCAGACTTGCAGAATATGCCCTTTGGTGGTATAAATTATTATATATGCCTGATTAAAAAAAAAAAGTGAATAGAGAGAAATACTATTAACTGATGATACATGGAGGGGATTATAATCATTCTAATGAAACAAAGTGTATGATTTGTTGAATGTAAAACTGATGATCTGCCCTGTAAACTTTCATTCAATCCACAATAAAAACCTAAAAAAAAAAAGCAAAACATGTATTATCATTTTTATTCCAGTTTTACAAGTGAGGAAATTGATGTTCTAAGAGGAACAACTGAATTAAGATGGCATTACAAGGAAGTACAATATGAGTGAAGTCTGTGCCCTTTTCTGTAATACTCCCTTAAAACTCCTCATTCTCTCTGCCACTTCCAGGATCCCCCTACCCCGCTTGACCTACACAACTCATCACATAATATGGGTTCCCTCACCTTAATTTCTTTCCTTTTTACCATAATTCCACCACCATTCTGCTAGGCCATCTCCTCTCACTGGCCTTCAGGGCCAATCTCTGGATGTTCCTCAACTCCTCTGTCATTGTGTAGCAGTAATTCCCTGTATTAAATTCTGTCTGTTCGAAAGATCTGGAGTGTTTCACATTTCAGGGCTAAACCCTGCCTAATACAACAGTCATTATTTGTTAAGTCTTCTTGGAATAGGCCTCTTCTAAGCCCTGTACATGATACCATCTTACTCCTATGGATTAGATACTGTTATTCCACTTTACAAGAAGCGGTAGGAGGTATGGAGAGTTGATGTCACTTGCCTGAGGTCATACAGCTAGTGAGGTCAAAGCTGGAATTTCAAGACAGGGGATCTAACTCTAGCATCCCGAGCCCTGGATGTTGCCGCCTCATTTGCTGTTGACCATGATCATTGCCAGGTGACCTCCAGACATCAAAGTCCTGCTCTGATTGCTGGAAATTGACCTTCATGATGTCTCTCAGCTGATTCCAGATGCCCTCACTGCTGCACAGACCACATCTGATTTCTAGCCCCCAAGAGCTTTTCTAAAGCTAGAGGAAAGAGAAAAGGTCTCTAACGTGTTCTCTTCTCTAAGCTGAAGACTCCAGTGTCTGGGGGGCAGCCAGGAAATGATTTCATGCTCCTCCCCATCCAGACCACCCTCCTAGGTCTTTCTTCTCATTCTGGCATCTCTTCCAGGCCAGTCTTCTCCTTCCATGCTGCTTCTGTGCCAACTCCTTCTCAGGGGACCTGCTGATGACTCACCCATGGCAGAACTTTCACTTCCTTCTTCTTTGGAGGGGGCTTTTGACCTGCTGCTACTATAGAACGAAAACCTCTTCCGTAGGGGGCTTGAAAGGCCATGAGAGTGGTGGTGGGCCCTGCTGAGGGCAGGGGAGCATGTGGGCTCCTGGGTCTCCCGATAGATATGACCTGAGTTGAATGTTTGCCTCCACAGGGTGGGCACACAGGGAGATTGACTTAGATTGTCTAGACTGGAATTGTACCTCTCACACTTACTGATGGCAATAAAGGGATCCATCTCCCTTCCCTCCTACCTTATTTCCCTCCTGCCTGTCTGCCAGCCAGCCAGCCGGCCATCTCTCCTTCATGCACCAAGCAAGCTTAAGGGTGCTAACAAACCAGGGTTTGCTCTCTACCTGTTAGTAGCTCATGGTGGATAGGAATGGTGGGAGGTATGGTGTGGTGGGGACAGGAGGCAGATTCATAAACAGAAAACCCTAACACAGTGAGAGGGGACATGGTGAGAGCTGGACAAGAGGCAGCAGGACAGTGGTTAAATTACAGAGCATTGCCAGGTGGGTCTGGAGCATGTGAGGCCTCAAATTTTTCAAATTTAGGGATGATTTTTTTAAATAAATAAAACACAGAATTAGACTTGAAGGTGAGTAATTACAATGCAGTATTGAAGCCTCAGAGATACTTCTGAGCTCTCTTCACACAGTTTATCAGAAATGCTTCTTTATTACAGTCCAGCTTCCCCTCTCCACTTAGAACATTCAATAGCTCCCAGTTACTCCAGGGCACAGGCAAGGTAAGAGTCCTGAAGGTTAAGCTTTATTGGCATTACAGTATAGCCTTCTCTGGTAGGCGTGTTGTCCAACTCCAGGGGTACAAGTCACATCCTAGTCTATGAGGATGGCACCTGGTTAAATGGCCTAGCGGTGGAGTCAGACCTGGCTTGCATTCCCAGGTCTGCCATTTTCTGGCTGTGTGACCTTGGGGAGAGTTGTTTATTGTCTCGGTACCTTGATTTACTCATTTATATTTTTTAACTGAAGCTATTGATAGAACCCACGGCATTGTGATTTTGTAAGAATTAAATGAGATCATCTATGTAGAGCAGTCCTCAGCATGCTGTAGACACCACTCACCCAATAAAACTTGAGCAGCCGTGATGAGGAATCCTGGTGTGGCGCTGTGGGTTAATGCGCCAGACTGCAAAGCCGTTTGAACTGCAAGGTGGGTGGTTCAAGTTCACCAGTTGCTCCTCAGAAACCCTATACTGGGTTGCTATGGGTCGGAATTGACTCCACGGCACTTAACAACAACAAGACGTGATGAACACTCGTTAAGAAGAGGGTCTGTCCCCAGTTGGGGACCTGGTTGGCAAGCAGTGTGAAGAGACCTGGGGACTCTTGGGCCCAGAGTCAGTGGCGTGGCCACGGAGGACTTGAGAGGAGAGTGGAGCTACCGGCTGACAGGAAGAGAGGACATATGCCCAGGAGCGCCCACACTTGCAGATGATACCCATGTGACCTGGACCAGATGACTGGATGATCGGAGCTCAACCAGGAGAGGAAATAAGAGGGGAATAAAAGAAAAAAAAAAAGTGTGAGCTGATACAGTCTGATGAACTTGACCTACACCTATGGAGCAGCGACTCAGAGGGAACAAATCCTCACAGCAAGAAACATTCACACCCACACCCACACACAGAGTGGACGGAGAAGGGCAGCTTGGATATTGGATACTCAAATGGGGAGGGGGGGACTACAAAGGCAAGAAGTGACTGGCTTACAAGCTTTCAAGAGGGAACCTGGTGCTAGGGAGGCTGGAGGAAGGCAAAATCTCCAGTAGGTACTACTCAATCTGTCTGGGCAGAGCTGATGAAAGGAGATACAGATGGGTAACTCGTGATACCGTAGTGAATAATGCTTATCAGGATGGATTGTGAGGGTTGGAAATGCAAAGGTAGAAGTTTTGTAACAAGGAAGGGAGTGATTAATTCTCCAGGATAGGAGCGGAGGCCTCTGGGACTATCAATGGAGAAGAGCTGAGAGCAGGGACCCTACCCAGAAAAACAGATGCCTGAGATGGAGACAGAGATGAGGACACGGAGTGATGAGGCGACTGGGGACTTTGGACCCAGTAAGGGAAAGGGACTGTGGGCCGAAAACTGGGGGGAGGAGGGGAAGGTGTAGGGGGCGGGTTTCTGGGATATACCCTTTGGGTGGTCGATGATGCATGGAGGGGATTGGAACCATGGCAATGAGATGATATACGATGGAATGAATGTAAAACTAAAGTTCTCCCATGTAAACTATCATATAATTCACAATAAAACATTAAAAAAAAAAAAAAGAAGAGGGTCTGTGGACATGAATCCTGCCTCTGTGTGTGGGGGTGTGTGTAGGTGGTCACAGAAGGTTTCCCAGAAGTGACATTAGTATTGCATATTAAAGGAAAAGATGGGAAGGACATTTCAGGCAAAGGGAACAGCACATGCAAAAGCATGGAAAGGTCCTGCCAGGTCAGAGTGGAGAGTGGCTTGGGAGCGAAGAGAACAATCCAGAAGTCCCTGTAGTCTCAGGGCTGTCATGGTAGAGCTGGGCCTGAGTTTCCCAGGTTTTCCTAGTTACAGGTACGAGACTCCAACCTGGCTGGGGCTAACTGTTGTATCTGGGTGGGTGGGGGTTGCCCAAGCTTCATCTTTGAGTTGCTGGTAACAATTTCAGGCCTCTCACCCACCTGCCCCTCCCACTTCCGGGCCTTCACTTCCTTCCTTGACACAGACCACAGAAAGTGTTTCAGAGGAAGCCACTAATTATAGCATCAGTCCCTGGACACCCACACCCACAGCTGCTCCTACCCCTGGCGCCTTTCAGAGCTACTGAGTTATTCTGTGAACCAAAGACCTGGTGGGTCAGAGGCAGGTCCCATTCCCAGGCCAGCCCTCTGCACTCCCTTTTTCATCTGCAGAATTAGGAGCACCGGTGTTACATCAGGGTTCAAATGCCAGCTGTGACACTTGAGTATGAATTTTTATTTGGAAGGAGCCAGTGTGAGTGAAGCTCCCTGAAGTTTAAGGATTTTTAGCTTCATGTCAAATCTACCTTTGGAGAGCATCCCCAAAATCCCCTCAGACTTAGGGAGTGGATACCATGGGCCCAACATGGTCTCTTAGTAGACAAGTGAAGAGTTGGGATTTGAACCCAGATTTGTTAACCATAAAGCCATGCTTTAGCCACTACCCTTTTGTAGCCCCATCAGAGCTGTGGGGAGTCTTAGGGAGGAGGGAAGAAAGAGAGAGACAGGGACTGCAGCATGTATGGGAGAATAGGAGCACTCTGGTCAGAGTGACTGAGCTGAGAATGCAACACAGGTCTGACTCTACTGCTAGACCATTTAATCAGGTGCCATCCTCATGTAAATCCCAGCTCTGCCCCTTTCTAGTTGTGTGACCCTTCTTGAGCCTCCGTGCCCTCACCTATAAAATGGGGATGACATGGGGCAATTGTGCACACCCCACACAAAAGCTAACCCAATGGATGTGAGAATGGCGCACAAGCAGCAGTGGTTCCCTCTGTTGTGCACAGGGTCGCTATGAGTCAAAACTGACTCAATGGCACCTAACAACAACAAGAGAACCCACAAAGTTGAGTAGCTGGACATGAGCCCCTGAGGGAGCGCAGTAAAGCTGGGGTCTCTCCGCCACTTCTTCCACTGTCCACTCTTCCCCAGCAGGTAAGCTAGGGCAAGGGAAGGGTAGGTGCTGAGTTAAGCTACTTCCTCATGAAGGCTTGACCCTCTCCTGCATGTAACTTTCCAAGACAGTTCCAGCAGGCAGACAAGGAGGCAGGCAGGCAGGCAGAAAGAACAATAGTTAACACTTGTACTTAATATATGTGAGGTGCTTTACACATGTTAAACTCATTAATCTTCGCTGAAGCTCTAGGAGGTACTTTTTTATTATGAACCCCATTTTAGAGATGGGAAAACTGAGAGCTTGCTAATAAGAGAAACAGAAAGCTTGCTAATAAGAGACAGAGCTGAGATTTGACCTCAGGCAGTCTGATCAGACCTCAGAAATTGAACATGTGCTTTACTATTCAAAGAGGGAAAATGGAAGAGGAGTTAGTTCTCTGCAGAATGAAGAATTCAAATGTCAGCCTTCAATTCTTATGTCTGGGAAAAATACTGACACACACACTTCCACACCAGGATGCTTCTGACAGATTAATGCATGCCCATGTGTGCTTAGTCAATGCACATGTTTTTTTCTGATCATAGCGACCCTATGCACAACAGAACAAAACACTGCCCAGTCCTGCACCATTCTCACAATTGTCATCTTTGAACCATTATTGCTACTACTGTGTCAACTGCATGGCTTGCAATATGTCTTTTGATTTCTTGACTGCTGCTTCCATGAGCCTTGATTGTGTTGTTGTTGTTGTTGTTGTTGAATGTCATTGAGTGGGCTCTGACTCATAGCAACCCTGCATAGGATTTTCTAGGAGTAACTGGTGAGTTTGAATCATCAACCTTGCGGTTCAAACCGGCTATGCAGTCCAGCGCATTAACCCACAGCACCACACCAGAACTCTGTCTTTACTCTGTTTATCATGATGTTATTTATTAATCCAGGTGTGAGGATGTTCATGTTCTTTACATTGAGGTGCAATCCATACTGAAGGCTGTATATAGCTGTTGGTTTACATCACTAAGTAATTCAAGTTCTCTTCAATTCCAGCAAGGTGTGTCATCTGCATATTGCAGGTTGTTAATGAGTCTTCCTCCAATCCTGATACTACATTCTTCTTCACATAATCCAGTTTCTCTGACTATTTGCTTAGCAATCAGATTGAATAAGTATTGTGAAAGTTCACAACCCTGGTGCACACCTTTCTTGGTTTTAAACCACTCAGTGTCCCCTTGTTCTGTTCAAATGACTGCCTCTTGGTCTATATACAGGTTCCTCATGAGCACAAGTAAGTGTCTGGAAAACCCATTCTTCTCAATGTTATCTATAGTTTGTCATGATCCACTCAGTCAAATGCCTTTGCATAGTCAATAAAGCACAAGTAAACATCTTTCTGGTATTCTCTGCTTTCAGCCAAGATCTATCTGATGTCAACAATGATATCTCTCATTCCATATCCTCTACTCTATTTGGCTTGAATGTCTGAGCTCACTGTTGATGTACTCCTGCAAGCATTTTAAAATTATTTTCAGCAAAATTTTACTTATATGTGATATTAATGATGTTGTTAGAAGATTTTTGCATTTGGTTGAGTCACCTTTCTTTGAAATGGTATAGTGGTTTATACCTTGGACTGCTAGCCACAAGGTCAGTAGTCTGAATCCACCAGCTGCTCTATGGGAGAAATAGGAGGCTATCTGCTTTTATAGTCACTTTGAGTTGGAACCAACTTGATGGCAGTGGTTTGGAGCCAGTGCACATGGATCCACATAAAAGTGCACATTCAGGGATGCCCAACATGCTCAGGGATATGCTCTCTCTCTCTCTCTCTCTCTCAGACACACACACACACACACACACACACACACACAGAGAGAGAGAGAGAGAGAGAGAGAGATCTGTGAACACATAAGATACCGCATATACACTTATGCTTAAACATGGGAACAGGCGTTCAATGTGCATGCATATTTACAGATACACTGCATCGTTGCTTGCATCCATGCATTTTGCCTCGACATCCATGAGTACATGCATAGATACTGGCATCCAGATGCCCTTGCACACAATGACACCCACAAATACAAATTAGTGACCAGTTCTAACTCCTTGCTTAAGGAAAACTTGTGACTGTATTAAAAATGTAGGACACATCGGCCAAATAATTAAAGTGAGGAGCGAGGCAGTGGGACTTTTCTGCTCTCTCGGGGCTGCCTGTGCTGGGCTGTGCTCAGCGTGGCTTCGTCCTATATATTTGAGGAAGAGGCACTTTATTACAGTAATTTATCACCCCCATAAATGTGGCTCCTCTGTAACGTGGAATAATTTGGGAAGAAATATGTTTTAAAAATTAAAAATGCAGTCGGCATGCACCCCGTCAGGTCTGCAGGGAGACATTGCTGCAACTCCAGTAACTGCCCGCGTAGCTCTAATACCTACAACTTCCATTATTTAAAGTGTGATTATATTTTTCCTTCTTGGAGCTTTGTCAGCTATAAATAAAAGATAAGGGTGAATTGTTGCGGGGCCTAGTAAGCACTTCCATTATTGGTACTTAAGGGGACTTGGGGATGGAGGGAATGGGCAGGGGGTGGGGAAGAAGGGAAGGCCATTTGGGGGGTATTGACTGGGCTTGGAAGTGGAACCACTGGCCTGGATGGGCACAGACATTTTTCCACTTGAATTTTCTTTTGGATCCCAAGTAACCTGGCCCTGTGCACCTCAGCTCAGTCGCCCCAGATGCCATGGGCCATAGTGAAAACTGCCCACGGAGGTTGATACCCACAGTGTCTCCCTATATGCCTGCTCCCTGTTTTCCTCCCCAGGGGTGCCATGATTATGGGCCATCCAGTGAACAGAGGATCAGAGGAAAAAGGGCTTTCATATAGTGGAGGACTTCAGTTATTCAGTCAGGAGGTATTGTCTCTAAACCAGTCCAGAGATGTGGCTGGATGAGGAATGGGATTCATAAAAGTGAGAGTATGTATCGGGGATGGGGTGGAGGAAGGGGTCATTATTAACTAAAAGTAGGCCATTGGCTTCTGAGTCCGAGGGCTATGCCAATTAAATATAGAACACCTGGGAAAGACGTCTCCAAGAACAATCAGATCTAAAAACAAACTTGTTTTGTCACAGGAGAAAGGGAGAGGGGCAAAGATGAATGAAAATGAAACAAAATAATCTACTTGCCCCCATTCCCCCCCAGTCTAGAGTATATTTCTCTAAACTTGGAAGCTTGGACTGGCGACTTTGCTAAGCCAAGTTCATAGATACGTGACTATGGGCAATTTCTCTCCCTTCTGGAGCCTCAGTTTCTTCATCTGTAAACTGGGGATAAAAGCACTTGCCTTGGATCTTTACAAATTCCCTCCCTTGGGCCTCATACCTTCCCTCTATCCTGCCATTTATATAAGGTAACATATGTAGAGCAGTGCGCAATAATCTTAATGAAATAAAATTGGATGAAGATAAACATTGGTCTTTTCCTTAACGTTTAAAAAATTATATAGACACCAAGAATTGGAAGGTATTTTTTAACAGTCCTTTTGCTCAATGGTTTTCAAACCCTTTGTTTTTTCCAAGCAAAAATTTACAGGGACCTCTCAACAACAAAAAGACAAACAACCCAATTAACAAATGGGCAAAAAACTTGAATAGATATTTTTCTGAAGAAAATAATACCAATAAACACATGAAAAGATGCCCACCATCATTAGCCATTGTTGTTGCTAAGTGCAAGTCAGTTCTGACTTTAGCAACCCTGTATAGTGTTTCCATGGAGCAGGTGATGGGTTTGAACTGCCAACTTTTCAGTTAGCAGTCTAGTGCTTATCCTACAACACCACACAAAGACTCCTATTAGCCATTGTTATTGTTGTTCAGTGCCGTCGAGTCAATCGCGACTCATAGAGACCCTGTGAAGTGTTTCTGAGGAATAGCTGGTAGGTTTGAACTGCTGACCTTGTAGTTCACAGACCAGTGCTGATCCTACAGTGCCACACCAGGAATCCCCATTAGCCATTTATTGTTGTTGTTGCTAAGTGTTGTCAAGTCAGTTCCAACCCATAGCAACCCTGTATAGGGTTTTCAAGGAGTGGCTGGTGAATTTAAGCCATCAGCCTTGCAGTTCAAACCAATCTTGTGGTGAAGTGCTATTCCTACAGTGCTACACTAGGACTCAGACAATATTTGTCCTTGTGCATCTGGCTTATGTCACTTAGCATAATGTTTTCAAGGTTCACTCATGTTGTTGCATGGGGCAAAATTTCATTTCTTTTTTGGTCGAATAATATTCCATTGGGGATATGCCACATTTTGTTTATTTCATTCATCTGCTGATGGACACATGTCGTTTCCATCTTTTGGTTACTATGAATAAATGCTACAATGAATATTGTTGTACAATTATCTATTTGCACCCTTGCTTTCAAGTCTTTTGGGTGTATACCTAGGAGTGGAATTGCTGGGTCAGTAATTCCTGGAGTCTAAGTCTGGCACTGTGGGTTAATGCACTGGACTGCAATGCCAGTTAGAACCACAAGATCAACAGTTCAAGCTCACCAGCTCCTCCTTGAAAATTCTATGTAGGGTCACCATGAGTCAGAACTGATTCAATAGCACTTAACAAGATGGTAATTCCATGTTTAACTTTTTGAGGCTAAATTGTTGTTTTCTATAGCAGCTGCACCATTTACTGGACTGCTGACTAAAATATTGGAGGTTCAGATCCTCCAACCGCTCCTCAGAAACCCTACACAGGGTATCTCTGAGTCTGAACCAACTCGACAGCACTTAACAGCAGAAATAACAGCTTCCAGTTTCCATGAAACATCTAGAATACGCAAATGCATATAGACCAAAGTAGGTTAATGGTTACCAAGATCTCAAGGGAGAAAAGAACGAGAAATTGTTGCCTAATGGGTACTAGAGTTTTGTTTGGGGTGATGAAAAAATTTTGGAAGTAGACAGTGGTGATGGTTATACAACACTGTGAATGTAATTCATGTCACTGAATGTAAGCTTAAAAGTAGTTAGAATGGTAAATTTTTATTATATATTATGTTCTCCACAATAAAAAGTTTTCGCTTTTGTGTGTGTGTGTTTTACATTATAGTGAATCCAATGTACTTTTAAAGCTCACTATTGACAGGAGCAAGTCAGATGAAACAATCCAGCAGCTCAAGGTACATCATGTCTACTGGGGCTTCCTCGCTGTACCTGATCACCACTCCCCACTTTTGTCTATTTTAGTGGAGTTAGACCCATTGTTGTTGTTGATACATGCCATCGACTTGGTTCCGACTCATAGCGACACAGTATAGGATTTCTGAGGAGTGGCTGGTGGGTTTGAACTGCCAACCTTATGGTATTCAGCCCAGTACTTATCCTACAGTGCCACACCGGGACTCAGCTAGTTGTATTTGTCTTTAACTAGCTGAAACCACTGAAATTAGACCCAATCCAAGAGTCAAATAGCTTGTCCAAAGGGAAATGCAAGTTGAGATTCTATATGGGATGATAAATAGAGAGTCTAGGTGGCTTGTCATGATTGGTAGAGGGTCAGTAGAAAGAGAAAGACCCTCAGCCAGATGGATTGGCACAGTGGTTGCAACTACTGACTCAAAACAATCATTGTGATGATGGTGCAGCATCAGGCAGGGTTTCCTTTTGTTGTACTTAGTTAGGGTCTCTGTGAGTTGAAACTGACTTCATGGCACCTGAAAACAGGTGGCTCAAGCTGCCTCAGATTTTTTGGGACAAATGAGCCTGTTATAGTTGAGGATGGAGAGAAAATGTCAGACACAGAACCCCCCCTGGGTCCTATCTCAGCTCTTGTATGTCTCCGTGGAACCTTAGGATTCCAAAGAACAAAGGCCATTTGGGTGAGCTATGAAGGTGAGGAGGAGAAGTTGTGTGTATAACTCTCCTGAGAACCAAAAAGCTAGAGATTTGAGTCCACCCAGAAGTACCTCAGAAGAAAGGTCTAGTGATCTATTACCCAAAAAAATCTCCTATTATAAGCCATATGAAGCATAGTTGTATTTCAATATACAAAGGTCACTATGAGTAAGAATCAATTTGATTGTGACTTATGATTAAGGATCGTTTTAGACACTGCTTCTTAATAATATCATACATATACTCATACCTGTTTATGTACTCTGCGCATATCTGTGCTTTCCAGATAAAATGCATTAGATATTTTTGTCTTCCAAGAACAATTTTCCCCTCTTGGGGATGATATCACCCCCTCTGAGAATACATGACCTAAGTCTAACCAGGAGAATAAATCCTAAGCATCTGTTTGGGCACCTTTAGCTAACCAAGTGCCTGTCTTTCACAATTGATTAAGGTATTTTCTTACTTTTTCTGAAGTTGTTGTTGTTGTTAAGTGCTGTTGAGTCGGTTCCGACCCATAATAACTCTGTACAGAGTTTCTGGGGCTGTAAATCTTTACAGGAGCAGAAAGCCTCATCTTTCTCCCATGGAGCGGTTGATAGTTTCAAACTGCTAAGTAACCAAGATGTAATAAGATGTGCTGTCTATTGTAGAGACTTTGTCGTAACTGATTGTCTAAATTAATCCTAAATAATAAAAATGGCCTATATTTCATCTGCTATACTTTTTAAGTTGCTATACAACTTAAACCTTAAAGTTTGAGTTGTTTTCATTTCTATGTGAGTCACAGTTAGAAATATGATGCACAGTACACATTTTTGTTTTATTTAGAGATTCTTGAACAAATCAATGACATTCGGTGTCCCAAATACCTTCTGAGTAGTACCATCTTATGATTCTGATAAAATGTCTTAACAAAATGTACAATTTTTATTTGAATGCCTGGAAAGACTAGACAATAAATTTAATAGTTAAAAATTGTCAGCAGAGAACAAACAAGATGGTGGATCGGGTAGTAGGGCAGTAAGGACCTCCGTCAGCAACAACACAGAATACTGGACCAAGCAGCCTCAGGAGATGGTCCCAGAACTCTGAACCACATATAAAGGAATATTTAGAAGGTTGGAAGGCTTACAGCTAGGGGAATTTGTAGCAGAAGCAAGAAATCCATTGCTTTCTAATTCAAGACGCTCAGCTGCTCCAGGAGCCGCCATCTTGGGTAAGACCAAGCAGGGGAAGGATCAGAGCAGCCACAGATGCCTGACAGAACCGCAGAGATAAAGGTGTGGACATTCTTTTCTTTTAGTATCTGTCCATTGGTCCCTTGCTATCTGCGCACCTCCATTCTGATGACTATAGGGGTGCCTGAGTTAGTGGACACCCCAGTCCCACCCTCAGAGGGTTCAACTATGCATGCGCACAGATCACCTCGAAATTTAAAGAGACAGTTTCCCTTTAAAACCAAACGGCCACAGCCAGCCCTGAGCTGTTTAAAACTAGAAAAAAGGCCTGAACGGGGGTTGTGGAGCAGGACAGGCAGACTAAAAAGGAAATAGGCCAAAAATTAAATCCAAAGTTACATCAAAACAATCAACAGTGGCATCTTGAAATTCCTCAAGAAGAGTGAAAAGGGAAGCCCATTTCCTGATCACATCTACCTGGAGGCAATCAAAAGCATAAAAAATACCAAAATACACATCCATCTAAGTGTTAAGGCCACAGATAACCCCTGAATATGCCCAAAAACCGGAAGCAAATGACCATATCTCCACATGCCCAGAAAAAAGATAAAGTGACTGAGGCAAATGAGCTGGAAGTAGACCTATACTCCATACTGGAAGATGGGCAGGCTTTGGAAATGCCTGTGAAGGAATTCAGGAAAATGATTATAAAATATATCAAAATACTATATAATGGAGTTGAGAAAAATAAGGAAGAAGTCAGGAAAGCACTACAGGAACAATCAAATAAGATAGATAAAGCATTGGAAACAATTCAGAATCTACAGAAAAAGGTGCAAACAATTAATAATAGAATACC
>NW_006408532.1:1841193-1842679 GCF_000296735.1 Chrysochloris asiatica | reverse complement strand
GAGAGGGACTAAGAGCTATTGGTCAGGAGCAGACTTGCAGAATGTGCCCTTTGTAGATGTAAATTATTATATATGCCTGAGTGGGGTTTTTGTTTGTTTGTTTGTTTTTAAAAAGCTAAAGTGGATACAGAGAAATACTGTTAACTGATGGTACATGGAGAGGATTATAATCATTGTAATGAAACAAGGTATATGATTTGTTGAATGTAAAACTGATATGTCCTGTAAACTTTCACTTAATCCACAATAAAAACCTTAAATAATAATAATAAAAAAAATGTCAGCAGAACAAAGAACAAAATAAGATTAATGCAAGAGACAAGAAGTAAGAGAAAGAAAGGTAGATTAAAAAAATAAAAAAACTTAAGTCCAAATGTAAATCTGTTGTCTTGATGTGAAGATCTTAAGGTCTTATAAGGAAGCCTTCTATGCGCAGTGTCATCTCCAGCCATAGGATCTAGGAAGGAAATTGTCTGCTTTTAAACCTTTTGGTGAACCTCAGCATCCATTCTTCAGTGAGACCAGATTTCTTGGTTATAGGATTGGGGGATTTTTACATTGGGAGGTATGAGCTCATGGGTCTTTGCCTAGAATTTATGTGTAGTTTTTGTACTTAAAGTATTGAATTGATCCTTTCCAGTGTGGTGCTAAGACATATTTTTATTAGTGTCTTGTCTAATAAACTCGTCCTTGCTGTCATAGTAGCATAGTGGATTACAAGTTGGGTTGCTAACTACAAGATCAGCAGTTCAAATCTACCAGCACTCCATGGGAGAACAATGAGACTTTCTGCTCCCATGAAGAATTACAACCTCAGAAACCCTGTGAATGGTCGCTATGAGTCAGAACTGACTCAATGGCACACAACACCTACAACTACTAGTTGTTGTATATCATGTGCAGGTATATCTGGAGATGTTTTCTTTAGAAATGCAGCTTGTATTTGTCAGGTATGTAATGTCCCAGGTTGTGATTAGTTGAACATAATGACTGGTTGAATGGAAAAACCCTCTGAGGCTGGAGAGGCTCAAAGGCTCAAAGGCTCAAAGACAGTGGGAGCAATAGCCAATACTGTTTGCCTAATTTGGGTAACTTTTTGATCCACTTATTCCATTTCAAAAATTTACCCTAAAGAAACTCAAGATGATAGTAAAATAGATGTGCAAAGATGTCTACTCATACATTAAATAATAAAATATTGGTGAATGCATAGTATGTCTATACAATGGACTATTGTAGAGCTGTTTGAAAGGAATGGAGTTATGTCATGACAAAGCACCCATAATATATTTTATATATTTAATTCAAATAGAATGTTGTAACAACTGTTGCCAACATGTGTGGCGCTCTTACTATATGCTGTTGTTGTTGTTAGGTGCCATTGAGACGGCACCGACCCATAGCGACCTTATGCACAGCTGAACAAAACACTGCCCATTCCTGGGTCAACCTCACTACTGTTGTCACGCGTGAGCCCATCAATGCT
>NW_006408532.1:1838609-1839793 GCF_000296735.1 Chrysochloris asiatica | reverse complement strand
ACCTCTTGAAACAATTGAACATTAAACATTTCCTTTTGTTACAGAGACTCTGTGTATTCCTTCCACCTTCTTTTGATGCTTTCTGCATCATTCAATAATTTGCCCAGAGAATTTTTCAATAATGAAAGTCAAGAATTGAATTTTTTCTTCAGTTCCCCCAGTTTGAGAAATGCTGAGCATGTTCTTCCTTTTTGGTTTTCTGATTCCATATCTTTGCACATTTTGTTATAATATTTGGCTTTATCTTCTCGAGCTGATCTTTGAAATTTTCTATTCAGCTCCTGGACCTCCTCATTTCTTCCATTTGCTTTAGCATCTCTACACTGGAGAACAAGTTTCAGTGTCTCTTCTGATATCTATTTTGACCTTTTCCTTCTTTCTTGTCTTCTTAATGACTTTTTGATTTCTTCATGTATGATGTTCTTGATGTCATCCCACAACTTTTCTGATCTTCCGTCTTTAGTGTTTAATGTATCAAATCTGTTCTTCAGATAATCTCTAAGTTCAGGTAGGATATATTCAAGGTCATATTTTGGCTCTTATGGATTTGTTTTCATTTTCTTCAGCTTCAGTTTGAATTTGCATACGATTATTTGATGCTCTGTCCCACAGTCTGCCCCTGGCCTTGTTTTCACTGATGATATGGAGCTTTTCCATCATCTCTTTCCATAAATGTAGTCAATTTGATTTCTATGTATTCCATATGGTGAGGTCCATGTGTATAGACGTCTCTTATGCTGTCTAAAGAAGGTATTTGAAATGAACAAATCATTGATTTAGCAGAATTCTATTGTGCATTCTCCAGCATCATTTCTATCACCAAGGCCATATTTTCCAGCTTACTGATCCTTCCTCTTTGCTCCCAACCTTTGCATTCCAATCACCAATAATGAGCAATACATCTTGATTGCATGTTTGATGGATTTCAGATTGAAGAAGTTGGTAGAATTCTTCTATTTCATTCTTACTGGCTTTAGTGGTTGGTGCATAAAATTGAATAATAGTGGTATTAACTGGTCTTCCCTGTAGGCGCATGGATATTATCCTATCACAGACAGCATTGTACCTCATGACTGATTTGGATATGTTCTTTTTGATAATGAATGCAACACCATTCCACTTCAATTTGTCATTCCCGGCATAGTAAACCATGTGATTGTCAGATTCAAAATGGCCAGTACCAG
>NW_006408532.1:1821710-1838202 GCF_000296735.1 Chrysochloris asiatica | reverse complement strand
GTCTGGAAGCTCATCTGAAACCTGTCCACCATGGATGGGTGACCCTGCTATATGCTAGATGTGGGTTAAAGTACTTTACATATATTAACTCAGTTAACCATTACAACAAACCTTTGAGGTAGATAATATTATTATCCCCATCTTGTTATTGTTGTTAAGTGCCTCATCTTACAGATGAGCAAACTGAAGCAAAGAAAGCTTGAATAATGTGCACAAGGTCATATCACTGGCAAGTGGGACATTTGGGATTTGAATTTAAATAGTCTGACTCCAGAACTTGTGTTTCCTTCCCGACTTCTCCCTTCAATAGATATTTTATGGCTTGTATCTATGTGAATGGTTTAAACTTAAAAAGGTGTGCGACAGGGTTGTATTCTTTCACCATACTTATTCAACCTATATGCTGAACAAATAATCCAAGAAGCTGGGTTTTGTTAAGAAAAATGTGGCATCAGGATTGGAGGAAGACTCATTAACAACCTGCGATATGCAGATGATACAATCTTGCTTGCTGCAAATGAAGAGGACTGAAAACATTTACTGATGAAGATCAAAGAGCACAGCCTTCGGTATGGATTACATCTCAATGTAAAGAAAACAAAAATCATCATCACTGGACCAATAAACAACATTTTTATCAATGGAGAAAAGATTGAAGTTGTCAAGGACTTCATTCTTCTTGGATCAACTATCAACACTCATGGAAGCAGCAATCAAGAAATCAAATGACATATTGCATTAGGCAAATCTGCTGCAGAAGACTTTTTTAAAGTATTGAAAAGCAAAGATGTCAGCTTGAGGACTAAGGTGTGTCTGACCCAAGCCATGGTATTTTCAATAACCTCATATGCATGTGAAAGCTGGGCAGTAAATAAGGAGGACTGTAGAAGAATTGATGCTTTTGAGCTATGGTGTTAGAGGAGAATATTGAAAGTGCCATGGGCTGCCAAAAGAACTAACAGATCCCTTTTGGAAGAAGTGCAGCCAGAATGCTCCTTGGAGGCCAGGATGGCCAAATTTTGTCTCTCATACTTCAGACATATTGTCAGGAGGAATCAGTCACTGAAGAAGGATATCATGTTTGGTAGGGTGGAGGGTCAGAGAAAAAGAGGAAGACCCCCAATGAGATGGATTGGCTAAGTGGCAGCATTGATGGAATCAAGTGTGGCAACAATAGTGAAGTTGGCCCAGGATCAGGCAGTGTTTTGTTCAGCTGTGTATAGGGTTGCTATGAGTCGGTACCAACTCGATGGCACCTAACAACAACAACAATCTATGTGCCATATGCTATTCCAGGTGTTGGGGTATGGTAAAATAGGCAAAGCTCCTTGTTGAACTTATGTTGTATTGGAGGTTGGTGAGAGAGAGAAAATGCTTCAACAACTAATACTTCACAGCACAGCCTGTGTTTTTAACCTGTTCTAAACTACCTCTCTGAACAGTGGATGGCAAGATCCTACTATTGTGTTTAGAATTATCAACTCTCATCCAATATTTCCATCTCTCTATCCCTATTCCATTTTAATCTCTAATTTAATCCATTTTTCTATTTTCTATAAGTAAAAGAGAAAACACAGAAGGACACCCTCAGAACCATTAATAGTTATTATTTCTGAGAAATGAAATTGGGAAGGAGGGTTTTCCTGTTTTACATGCAGCTGAGGCAAAGAGAGATTAAGTAACATGCCGAAGTTCACACAGCTGGTGAGTGGCAAAACTGGGGTCTTGTTTCTGGTTACGAATGCCACACAGCACACATCATATTTCCACTCATGACTTGGACTGTCCCCTGCCTTTCTCAACCCTTCTGGCAGTGCCCCAGCCTCCAGACTTCCAACTCAGACTTTCCCCTGAAAACCCCCTGCGTCATCTCTGCCTTCCTTCTGGTTCCGTAGTGGGACAGATTTAGAAGTTGACTTATGGTGATGGTTGCAGAAGAAGAGAAGTTAGTTTCGGCTTCTAGGAATCTACTTTGACAATCAGATAGGGCAAGGGATTGAGTCACTGGCAGGGCCTCCTCTGTCTGGGTTTTAATCATCTGATGGTGGCAGCAGTGTAGGGGTGGGGTGGGCTGTGGAGGGCTCCAGTTCCACTTCCTCCCTCAAAGCCCAGGCCCTTCAGTACTGTTCCTGTCTCATCAGTGGTGAGGATGTGCCCAGCAGGTGTCGAGCAGGCCAGCTGGGGTGGGCTAAATTTAGGTCCTAGAATGTCAAAGCCATGAGGATCCAAAGTCTCATTCTATAGATGAGGAAACTAAGACCCAGAGGTCAAGAGACTTGCCCAAGGTCACACAACCAGTTAAAGTCCCATTTGAAAGTCACTACATGACTCCAAAATGTGTATTCTTCCCTATATGCCCCATTGGGGCACTGTCCTGAGGCCAGCCCTCTGCTAGGGTCCTGCAGCAAGGGCACAGCTCTGTGTCTTAGACCTAACACCAGTTTTGGTGACTAACATCTGGTTTTCAGTCTCAGTTCTATCCCTTACTCTATGGCCTTAGGCAATGACTTCATCTCTCTTTGTTGTTGTTGTTAGTTCCCTTCAAGTGGATTCCAGCTCATGATGACCTCACATGTTGCAGTGTCAAACTGCTCCATATGGTTTTCTCGACTACAAGCTGAAAGTTTGGTGGCTTAAATGCACCCAGCAGTGCCTTGGAGGACAGGCCTGTCGATCTGCGTCTGAAAGTCACAGCCTTGAAAACCTAATGCACACGTGGGTCATCATAAATCAGAATCTACTTAACGGCAACTAACAACAACAACTAAGAGAGATGGAGTCATTGGTAAAGAGAGGTGAAGACTGGCTTGGGCATAGGAGACAGGGCTGTGACAATACCCTGTCCATTACACAGGAGACATTTATGGAAGAGGTGGGGACAGGGGTTCCCTTGCATTTAAAAAAAAAAAAAATGTAAATGAAGAAAAACTGTCCCTTCTCTGTCTCTCTATGTGGTTGCAATAGACATCTGAGACCTGAGGTAACAGGCCCGAGGACAAAGCAAACGTACCAGGAAACACCTGTACTTGTCAGCTATTGCTGCAATAATACCATAAACTAGCCCTCCCCAAACTCAGTGACTGACAACAGACAATTATCTGGCCACTCTACATGTCATGGGTGTGCAGGTTGACTAAAGTTCAGCTAGCCTAGGTTGGGCTAGGTGGATGCTGTGCTTCAGACTGCAGGCTGGGTTTGAAGCTGTTCCATCTGTGTCTAGTCCAGGACTCAAGGGTGATGTTCTTTTGGCAGACTGAAGGAACATGAGCCTGCCACAGGGCCAAGCGTGGCATAGTGGGTCAAGGTGCACCCTTTCCCAGGGAAGGCCAGGAAATATTTACTGACTAGTATGCAAGGTTGGCAGTTCAAGCTCACCAACTGCTCCTTGGAAACCCTATACACAGTTGCTATGGGTTGGAATCAACTCGACGGCACTTAACAACAACAACTCTAGCTTAAGGAGCTGGTGGTGCAATGGTTAACCACTTGGCTGCTAACCAAAGAGTTGAAAATTCAAACCCACCCAGTGAATCCAGGGAAAAAGATCCGGTGAATTGTTCCCATGAAGATTACAACCAATGGGGTAGTTCCACTCTGTCACATGGGGTCATTATAAGTTGAAACCTATTCAAGAACAACTTCAAGCTATTAGAAAGAGCCATATGCATAGTTGAACTTGGAACAAACCTGCCTGTGGTTTTTTGATCTTCATCAGTAAATATTTCAAGTCCTCTTCACTTTCAGTAAGCAAGGTTGTATCATCTGCATATTGCAGGTTGTTAATGAGTCTTCGTCCAATCCTGATGCCATGTTTTTCTTCAAAGAACCCAGCTTCTTGGATTATTTGCTCAGCATACAGGTTGAATAAGTATGGTGAAAGAAAACAACCTTGTTGCATGCCTTTTTAAATTTTAAACCATTCAGTGTTCCCATGTTCTGTTTGAACAACTGCCTCTTGGTTCATGTACAGATTCCTCATGAGCACAATTAGTGTTCCGGAATACTCATACTTCGCAATGTTGTCCATAGCTTGTCATGATCTACATAATCAAACTTTTGCATAGTTGATAAAGCACAGGTAAACATCTTTCTGATATTCCCTGCTTTCAGCCAAGATCCATCAGACATCAGCAATGATATCCCTCGTTCCATGGCCTCTTCTGACTCTGGCTTGAACCTCTGGAAGTTCTCTGTCAATGTATGACTATAGCCATTTCTGTATAACCTTTAGTAAAATTTGATTCGCATGGGATATCAAAGAGATTGTCCGATGATTTCTGCATTCTTTTGTGTCACCTCTCTTTGGAATGGGCACAAATACGGATCTCTTCCAATCAGTCAGCCAGATAGTTGTCTTCCAAATTTCTTGGCAGAGATAAGTGAGTGCCTCCTGTGCCACCTTGCTTTCTTGAAAGATTTCAACTTTTATTCTATCAATTCCTGGTG
Organism: Chrysochloris asiatica; assembly: GCF_000296735.1. NCBI lineage: Eukaryota > Metazoa > Chordata > Mammalia > Afrosoricida > Chrysochloridae > Chrysochloris > Chrysochloris asiatica. Next base: position 1,833,756 of record NW_006408532.1, on the reverse strand, counting down.
CCTAGTTCTTTGCCAATTCCTTTAATGCACCTTGGACTTCCTCCGTTAGTATTATTGGCTCTTGATCATAAGCTACTTTTGAAACGGTTTAACATTAATAATTTCCTTTTGGTAGAGTGACTGTGTATTCCTTCCATCTTCTTTTGATGCTTTCTGCGTCATTCAATAATTTGTCCAGAGAATCTTTCAATAACAAAAGTTGAGGCTTGAATTTTTCTTCAGTTCCCCCAATTTGAGAAATGTGGAGTGTGTTCTTCCATTTTTGTTTTCTGATTCCAGATCTTTGCACATTTTGTTGTTAATATTTGGTTTTATCTTCTTGAGCTGATCTTTGAAATTTTCTGTTCAGCTCTTGTACCTCCTCATTTCTTCCATTTGCTTTAGCATCTCTACACTGGAGAGCAACTTTCAGTGTCTCTTCTGACATCCATTTTGACCTTTTCCTTCTTTCTTGTCTTCTTAATGACTTTTTGCTTTCTTCTTGTATGATGTTCTTGATGTCATCCCACTACTCTTCTGGTCTTCTGTCTTTAGTGTTTAATTATCAAATCTGTTCTTCAGATAGTCTCTAAATTCGGGTGGGATACATTCAAGGTCATATTTTGGCTCTTGTGGACTTGTTTTCATTTTCTTCAGCTTCAGTTTGAATTTGCATACGATTATTTGATGCTCTGTCCCACAGTCTGCCCCTGGCCTTGTTTTCCCTGATGATATGGAGCTTTTCCATCTTCGCTTTCTGCAGATGTAGTTAATTTGATTTCTATGTATTCCATTTGGTGAGGTCCATGTATATAGTCGTCTCTTATGCTGTCTAAAGAAGGTATTTGGAATGAACAAATCATTGATTTCGCAGAATTCTATCATGCATTCTCCAGCATCATTTCTATCACCAAGGCCATATTTTCCAACTACTGATCCTTCCTCTTTGCTCCCAACCTTTGCATTCCAATCACCAATAATGAGTAATACATCTTGATTGCATGTTTGATGGATTTCAGATTGAAGAAGTTGGTAGAATTCTTCTATTTCATCCTCACTGGCTTTAGTGGTTGGTGCGTAAATTTGAATAATAGTGGTATTAACTGGTCTTCCCTGTAGGCGTGTGGATATTATCCTATCACAGACAGCGTTGTACCTCATGAGGGATCTGGATATGTTCTTTTTGACAATAAATGCAACACCATTCCACTTCAATTTGTCATTTCCAGCATAGTAAACCATGTGGTCATTGGATTCAAAATGGCAAATACCAGTCCATTGCATAGTGATTACAAATTGGGCTGCAAACCACAAGGTCAGCAGTTTGAAACTACCAGCTGTTCCGTGGGAGAAAGTTGAGGCTTTCTGCTCCTTTAAAGATTTACAACCTCCAAAACCCTGTTTGGGTCGCTATGGGTCAGAATCAACTCAACAGCACTTAACAACAACAATGCCTAAGATATTGGTGTTTATGTGTTCCATTTCATTTTTGACAAATTCCAATTTTCCCAGATTCATACTTCGTACACTCCATGTTCCGATTTTCAATGGATGTTTACAGCTGTTTCTCTTCATTTTGAGTTGTGCCCTATCAGCAAATGAAGGTCCCGTGGGCTTTACTCCATTCGCCTCATCACGGTCAACTCTACCTTGCGGAGGCAGCTCTTCCCCAGTCGCATTTTGTGTGCCTTCCAACCTGAGGGGCTCATTTTCTGGCACTATATCTGACAGTGTTTCTCTGCTATTCATAAGGTTTTCAGTGACTAAATATTTCGAAGTAGTTCGTCACTCTTTCTTCCTAGTCTATCTTCATCTGGAAGCTCATCTAAAACCTGTTCACTGTGGATGACTCCGCTGGTATTTAAAATACTGGTGGCATAGCTTCCAGAATCATAGCAACTCACAAGCCACCACACTACAACAAACTGACAGACGTATGGTGGCCTCACTATACATAGGCTAAAAGGTCCCAGCGGTGCCTTGGAAGAAAGGTCTGGCTATCTGTATTCTTAAAGATTACAGCCAAGAAAACCATATGGAGCAGTTCTACTTTGTAACATGGGGTCATCGTGAGTTGGGCCCAACATGGTAGCATCAAGTTTTTTTGTTTGAAGTCTGTTGAATTAAGGTTTCTACCACTCACAGTTAGGGGATTGCCTTTGTATTGTGGTGCTGAAGCTAAAGACTGAGGGCTTCCAAAGGTGAACTAATCCTGAGAAAACATGAATTCTGGAGAAAACAAAAGCCCTGAGGGAGAGAAAAGAAGTCAGGATTTGTGGTGAAGACTGGTACCTGAAGCTTCTCCACCTCCACCATCCTGCTGATGTGTGTGTTGCACATAGGAGAGAAAGTCACTGTGTTTTTGAACTAAAAGAGCAGTTTTATCAACTTCTGTATCACCTTAGCTCTTAAGCACCTCCACTGAGGGAAGCTCCAGACTAAACATTAATCATTTTATCGCAGACTCAGAAATTGCATTGGTGTTGGAGCCTGGGCCATCAGGGTCTGAGACTGGGCTGAGGCAATAGGGCAGTCTAGCAAAGACTGAGGGCTTCCCAAGTCAGTCAAGGTGCTAGCAGAACCCAGGGAAGCCTATATCACAGCCATGTACTGACAGGGAGGCTGAGGCTGCTGGGGTGGATGGCAACCTGGCCTGATTCTTGAATGCCTCAAGACTCTACTTGGTGACAGCCAGAAATATCTTATGGGGAAGGCAGGTGGAGGGTTTGTGGTGGGCTGGAGTTCTGGGGTGAGGAGGCATGCCAGGGGATTGGACACCTAGGTGTCCATCTTTTTTTACTCATAGGCTGGTGAAGTTGGGCACTTTACATCATAGTCTCCACATTCAGCACCCACATCTACTGCATCTCCAATTTCCCAATTTTCCTCAGTGAAAAGTGGTTGGGTAATGGGGAGGTTTGCTCAGTGGATGAGAAAATAATAATATCACCCACTAAACTCACTGCCATCAAGTTGATTCTGACTCATATTGACCCAGAGGACCAAGTAGAACTGGTTTCCAAGGCTACACTCATTACAGAAGCAGATTGCCACATCTTGTTTTCACTAGTGGGTTCAAATCACAGACCTTTCATTTAGCAGTCTAGTGCTTAACCATGGCACTACCAGGGCTCTTTAATAACAGTAACAAGAATCAACAACTGCTTCTGTGCTTGAACATGGGGGCTTGTCCCAGGAGGTCCCTAGCAGCAGTGTTTCCCTGATCTGCTGTCTGATTGCCAGCTGAATTCAGACCTGAATTTGGAGTCAATGACTGGCCCACAAAGAGCTCAGCCAGGCTCTACTCCGTTCAACTCCAGAGTATTAGTGGATGAAGGGAATGGTCAGTTTGAGATTTGAACGACTAAGCACAAGCCCCCAGTATATGTCCCAAATTCATGTGTGTGTGTGTGTATGTGTGTGTGTGATGAGAGTGGATTTAACTGGGCATGGCCACTGGGCCCACCCATGGTGGCGGGCAGGGGGAAAATGGTGGTGGCAGATGAAGGGAAGAGAGAGGTAGGTGAGTGAGGACCAGGGGAACTTGTAGGACTTTAGATGAGTGTATATGTAATCAACAAGACCTCAGCTGAGACGCAGCCAGGCTAACATCTGGGGTCAGAAGTGTGGCAGGCCCATGTGGTTCATGACTGTCAGTTTGCATGTGCAATCTAGACCCCAATACGCCCCCACCTTTAGGCCACAGTTCACAGATACCCTGATCTGTGTGGGTGCTGTGGAGTAAGCAGTCAAGGCATCTCCCCTGAGGTACCCAATTTAATGGACAAGGAGATATTACATGAGGAACCCAATCTTACAGAGTGGAGGGAGGAAGAAGGCTGTGAAGGTCCCCCAACACCTAGACCCATGGCTGGATAGCGTAACAGCCAATAAGGTGCTGAGGTGGCTGAGCTGCATTGGGGTCAGGAAGGCTTGGGGTCCAAAGCAGAAGTATGTAGGTAGGAGCTACACAGAAAATGTTGGAACCTGCACACATTTTTATAGAATTCACTGTTCTCCAAATGCCAAAAGCTTTTTATTGCAGGCAACTCTACCTACAGGTTTTTCCTAGCTTCAGAACTGTGCTCAATTCAGGGGTGGAACAGGCTGAAAGTGCCAAGGAGGCAGTACCCGGGCACAGCCATCAGCCAATGAAAGATGGAGTTGGCAGGCTTTCACTCCCTGAATGGGCCACCTCTGAAGTGTGTTCACCAGTCAAGCTGAGGTACCCACTTGCCTATGGAGGTAACATGCTCATTGACACTCACTGAGTTAGCTTCCTTTTCTTCCCTGTTTTACTTCTTCACTCTCCTACCAGTGCTTCCTAGAATGTAATATCCAGTAATCCCCTGCCCTCACATTATTGCTTCAAGGTGTCCTTCTAATGGAACTTAACCAAAGACAGGAACAGTGAGCCCAGGCAGAAAAAACAGGGCTATCAGAAGTATCTATATTGTAAGACTTCAGGGTTGTGTGTTTCAGAGATAAAGAGTATGGAGTACTCATATTCCATATGAGGCCTGGGAGAAGAAAAAGTTAGGATGGAAGTAACTTACTGTAGGAGTGTTTTACGTTTTTTATTTTAAACTTCTTTACTATCCCTTTGCTGTGTTCCCTACCCTCAGGAGTCTTGGTGGGGCCCAGTGCAAAATGACAATGTGGAGCCCCCAGTTCAAAAATTTTAAGAATTGCAAAATGGAGACACAGAGCATTAAACCAAATGCAGGATCCTCCTAAACAGGGGGTCCTGCGTGACTGTACAGGTGACATGCCCTTGACACTGGCCCTACAGAGATGGTCTGAGAACCACTTGTAGCTCAGAACAGAGATAAGCCCAGACTCAAACAATCAGAGGCAGCTACTCAGGACTCTGAATTGAGAGCCAGTGAGGCAGAAGATGGGGACATTAGAGGACACAAGTGGGGTGGAGGTAGGGCTGGCAGTGGTATGACCTGAAGTTTCTGGGTCCTGTGACATTGGCAGTGGTGTCCTTTCCATGCCTGATCTAGGCAGGATCTGGTGGCTGAGTTTCCTTTTGTTCCTGCCCACTCTCTAAGCCTGTTCCTCAGCCAGGCCTCCTGGACATTCTAGGACTTACACAGCATCCTTTCCATACTTTGCTTTCCTGTTCCCTTCAGTCAGAGTTGGTTTCAGGCGCCTGCACAGAAGGTCCTATCTGGTTTAAGTACCTTGGTGAAGATATCAGGTATGCAATTGGGCTTAGGGGAGTATCCAGGGCCTAAAATATACATTTCCAAACCATCCAGATGATATTTTAAACTATGGAATCAGGTGAGAACACCTGGGGAAAGAGAAAACTCTGTGGAGTAGTGTTAACCTCTAGTCCTCCTGAAAAATCCAGGTGTACTATTGTCACTCATTGAAAGTTGGGAGGGAGGGGGTTGTTCATTATGCAGCATGGCTGTCTAATACAATATTAGATACAATATTCATAATAATGATAACATCTGTTCAGGACTTCTTGTAAAATACATTAATACTATCCCTCATCTACCCCCCAAATTGTGACCTTGGGATCGATCATTACTTCCATTTTAGAGATGAAACTGAGGCTAAAAGAGGTGACACCCAAAGTCACACTGCCAGGAATGGCAGAGCTGGGATTCAAACTGAGGTGTGTCTAGTCCGAAGCTCTTTGGCCCAGATCTGAGCCCTCTTATACTCTTCCTCCTCCCTTTCTTCTCCACATCTCCCCTCCATTCTCTGCTGGCACCAGGCTCAAGTGCAACCTGTTGTCAGAAACAGACATATGTAATATTTAATTCACTTTAATTAAAATATATTTTAGTGGATTTTTTTCTAGGACATAACTCATTTTGATGGAAACCCATTGGATTTTAATGGGAAACCTATTAAAGGAGCATATTGTGATCTTTAATGAAGCTAGACTGCAATGATGTGGAGAACCACCTACAGGTAATTAGGAGCCCCTTAGGCCATTTGGGAATAAGGTGAAATGAACTTCGGTTTGTTTAAGACAATTAGTGCAGACAATGATCTGGGAACAAATTAAATGGTCCTTGATTAGGAGCAGCTGTGCAGGTGGCGTTCTCAGGAAAATGGGACCAGCAAGTGGAGCCTTTAAGGAAGAGTGATTATTAGTGTTTATCTGTTTATATTGGCAGTCGGCACTTCCACCAGGCTGCTGGTTTTGATCAAGTGGCTCCACCTCCCCCCAACTTTCCTTGCTGCCCTCCCTCATTGACACACATTCCTTCTGGGTCTGTAGGGTACCTCAAGGGGTTTTCCTTCCTCTGGCAGCAGATGGGTGCATCCACACTGGTACATTCCCACAGGTACATACTGTGTATGCTGGTTCACGTAGACGCTTTCATACTGGCAATATGGGGTGCCTCAATATTTGCAGCACTAGGGACACCATATTCCTAAAAGGAGTCGTGATGTGGTGCTGTAGGATAAGTTCTGGACTGGTAACCTCAAGGTAGGCAGTTCAAACCCACCAGCTGCTCCTCAGAAACCCTATGCAGGGTTGTTGAGTTGGAACTGACTAGAAGACACTAAAAAACAAAACCAAGCTCATCCATGCTGGGCCCCTCCACAGTGGTATGAATGATAAGTAAAGTATCAATAATACTATATGCTGTATGCTCTAGAGAGGAGCATGTTTCTAATTTGGCCTGAATGAAGGCCTTTGCACATGCAGGGAGGGTACATCTTTCCTGGAAGAATCGAAGGACTGATTAGAAGAAGGAACATCTCAACTGAATTAACAAGGGAGCATTTCTATATTGACAGGGACACAGCAACCACTTCACAAGTGTGAGTGTGTCTAGACTGATAAGAATGAAAATCTCTCTACACAGATAGGAATGAAAGTAGTTGTGCTGGACAGGTAGAAGTATGGTTATCCTGAAAGGACTAGTGAGTCTGCATTGGCAGGGAAGGAGGTTTTACACAGGTAGATATGGGTGCCATTGCACTGGTATAAATAGGGGTCCCTATATTTTCTAGAATGTGTTTTTCTATAGATGGGCATGTCTACCTTAGCAAGGATGGATACTACTATGCTGGCAGGGATAAAGCCTAGAAAACAATAGAACTTTTGCATTGACATGGATGGGTATTTCTTAACCGATGAGGATGAGCACTTCTACATTTTCTAACTTTTGCCCAGTAAAAGAGGGATTCTTGTCCTCAATTCCAGACCATTCTCTGAGCATAGGGTCTCTTGGCTCATAACACAGGGCTACCCTGCCCATAGATGGAGGAGCCAGCCACATTGTGGCTGAGTGGGACAGGGGAGACAATGGAGAGTGAAAATAGGACCACTAGTGACCTACCTGCCTAGAAGTGGACTAAGAATGGAAGAACCCCTGGTTTGGGAAAGCCCAAAGGAACTTGGTTCAACTTAGAACTCAGAGTGAATTCCAGAAAAAATCTCTGGTACCCAGACCAGTGAGGCCAGAGAAGGTGACAGCCAAGATTGCCCATCAACACCCAGCCACCCAGAGCCCCCTTTCCTAGTCCCTTCACAGCTCTAGCTCCTGGCAGGGGCTGCTTTGAGACTCCCCATGCAACCCTGACACGGGGCTGTAGCTAAAACATTGGTCTGGCAGTTTTCCCTCTTTAAGTTGAAGTGTGATGTTGGCAAGCGGTGAGCTGTGGTGGCAGGCTGCCAGAGGGAGCATGTGTTGGAAATCCTTGCTCCACGTTGCAGCAATCTGGGGCTCCCTCACCCACAAACTACTCCAAAGCCAGGCAGCCATGGGGGCCAGAGCCTCCTACTGATGGGGAGCAGCCACTGAGATTAGGAAGATCATGAGGCAGAGGGACTTAGAGAAACAGGAAGAGACAGACATGAATAGAGATCATCAGAACTGAGCTGAAGTCACAACTAGAGACAGAGACACAGAAAGAGAGACAAACAAACACAGCCAGAGAAAAACTGAACGAGACAGAGGCTCAAGGTCAGAGAAATCTAAGACAGAGAAAACAGAATTTAAAAAGATGAACAAGCACAAGAGACTGGATGAAAATGACACACTAAATATAGAGGCCTATCTCATCTTAAAGAGAAAAAATGTATACATGTAAATATATACTATATATAACAGTTGTAGAAAACACTACAATGACTTTTTTTTTTTTTTTCAAAAAAAAGGAAAATAACAAGTGTTGGTGAGGATGTGAAGAAACTGGAACATTCATACATTGCTAGTGGGACTGTAAAATGGCACAGCTCTGTGAAAAACAGTTTGATGGTTCCTAAAATAGTTAAACATAGAAATATCATATGACCTAGTAATTGTACTCCTAGGTAGCCATATAAAATAATTGAAAGTAGCAACTTAAACAGACACATGTACATCAATGTTCATTGCAGCATTGTTTACAGCAGCTAAAAGGTGAAAACAACCCAAGTGCCCATCAATTACATGAATAGATAAACAAGAAGTGGCATATACGTACAGTGGAGTATTATTTGCTATAAAGACAAAAGTTCTGAAAACACTATACTAAATAAAATAATCCAGATACAGAAAACAAATATCTTATGATCCTACATATATTTCTGTAAACATTTGTAAATGTCTAGAAATGGGTAAATTCATTGAGAAAAATAAGATAAGTGGTTTTCAGGAGATGGAAGGAGGGGAAATGGGAAATTAAAAGTACACACACAAGGAGGCTTCAAAAAGTTAGTGGAAAAATGGAATTAAAAGATAATGGAACAGCTGTAAACATTCATTAACTTTTGAAGCACACACATATTTTCTTTAAAAAGCCAATTAATTTGGTAATAGAACCATAGAAATTACCCAGTCTGAAGAGACTGTATCAAAAGAATTAATGTACAGGTAATTGGAGAAAGAGAAGGAGTGGATGGGGATAGAAAATACTTTCAGAAATGCTTGGAAATATCCCTAAACTTTGTGAAACACATATTCTTACACACATAAAAAATGTTAAATTCAAGAAATTCAGTAAACAGCAAACAAGATAAATACAAAGAAAACTACACCTAGGCACATCATTCTCAATCATTTGAAACCAAAACTAGAACCTTGAAAGGAACCTCAAAAAATTATATATTATTTACAAAGGAACAATTATTTTAATGACTACTGAATTATAATGAGAAACTATGGAGTCCTGGCACTTAACAATAAAACACAATGGAGTCCTGGTGTAGCACTGTAGGATAAATGTTGAACTGCTAACCACAAGATTGGTGGTTCAAACCCAGCAGTCACTCCTCAGAAACCCTGTACTTGGTTGTATGAGTTGGAATCAACTTGATGGCACTTAACAACAACAACACTGTGGAATCCAGACAGTGAAGCAAAAATGCTGAAAGAAAACCCTAAAATTTTATACCTACTGAAAATATCATTCAAGAATAAAGATATTTTCAGATAAAAGAAAAGAGAATTCATTACAATAGATTTTTCATGACATGAAAAACTAGAAGTTACCTGGATGAAAGAAAATGAAACCAGATGAAAACTTGAATCTTAGGAGGGAATTAAGAACACTGTAAGTCTGTCAGTTTATCTACTGTAGTAGCTTTCATGTTTCTGTGATTCTGGAAGTTATGCCATGGGTATTTTAAATATCAGCAGGGTTGCCCATGGTAGACAAGTTTCAGCTGAGCTTCCAGACTGAGACTAGGTAGGAGAGAGAGATTACTTCCAAATATTTAGTCACTGGAAACCTTATAAATAGCAGTGAAACACTGTCAGCACCAAAATATTGAATTGGAAACATGATGAATAGCACCAGAATATCGTAGGGCATAGTGCCAGAAGATGAGCCCCTCAGGTTGGAAGGCACTCAAAATACAACTGGAGAAGAGCTGCCTCCTCAAAGTAGAGTTGATTGTGATGAAGCTAGTGGAGTAAAGCTTTGGGGACCTTTGTTTTCTGGTGCGGCACAACTCAAAATGAGGAGAAACAGCTGTAAACATTCATTAATAACTGGAACATGGAATGTACAAAGTATGAATCTAGGAAAATTGGAATCTGTCAAAAGTGAAATGGAATGCATAAACATTGATATCCTAGGCATTAGTGAGCTAAAATGGATTGGTGTTAGCCATTTTGAATCTGACAATCACATGGTTTACTATGCTAGGAATGCCAGATTGAAGAGAAATGGCATTGCATTCATCATAAAAAGAAGTACATTGCAAGATCTTGAAGAACAATACTGTCTGTGATAGGATAATATCCATACAACTACAAGGAAGACCAGTTTATACCACTATTATTGAAATTTATGCACCAACCACTAAAGCCAGTGATGATGAAATTGAAGAATTCTACCAAATTCTTCAGTCTAAAATTGATCAAACATGCAATCAAGATGTTTTGATAATTACTGGTGATTGAAATGCAATGATTGGAAACAAAGAGGAAGGAGCAATAGTTGGAAAATATGGTGTTGGTGATAGAAATGATACTGTAGATTGCATGATAGAATTTTGAAAGACCAATGCCTTTATTTTAAATACGTTTATTTAAAAACCCATAAAAGATGACTATACACATGGACCTCACCAGATGGAATACATAGAAATAAAATTGACTACATTTGTGGAAGAGACAGTGGAAAAGTTCCATATTAGCAGCCAAAACAAGACCAGGGGCAGACTGTAGAACAACAATTTCCCATATACAAGTTCAGGCTGAAGATGAATAAAATTAAAAGAAGTTCACAAGAGCCAAAATGTGACCTTGAACAAACATAGCCCACCTGAATTTAAAGATCATCTTAAGAACAACCTTGATGAATTAGATACTAATGACTAAAGGCCAGAAGAGTTGTAGGATGACACAAGAACATCATAAAGGAAGAAAGAAAAGGTCATTAAGAAGACATAAAAGAAGGTAAAGAACAAAAATGGATGTCAGAAGAGACTCTGAAACTTGCTCTCCAGTATAGAGATATTAAAGTAAATGTAAGAACTGAGAAGGTTAAAGAGTTGAATAGAGAATTTCAAAAGGCAGCTTGAGAAGACAAAGTCGAATATTACAAGGAAATATGCAAAGATCTGGAGTTAGAAAACTGAAAGGGAAGAATATGCTCAGCATTTCTCAAGCTGGGGGAACTGAAAAAAATTCAAGCCTTGACTTGCAGTGTTGAAGGATTCTGTGGGCAAAATATTAGTTAGTGCAACAAGCAACCAAAGGAGATGGAAGGAATACACAGTCACTGTATCAAAAAGAAATTGTTGATATTCAACCATTTTAGGAGGTAGCATATGACCAAGAGTCAGTGATACTGAAGGAAGAAGTCTAAGGTGCATTGAAGTCATTAGCAAAGAACAAGGCTCCAGGAATTGATGGAATACAAATTAAAATCTTCCAACAAACTGAGGAAGCATTGGAGGCACACACTCATCTATGCCAAGACTATGCCAACGGATTGGAAGAGATCCCTATTTGTGACCAGTTCAAAAAGAGGTGATCCAACTGAATATGGAAATCATGGGACAATATCATTAATATTGCATGCAAGTAAAATTTTGCTGAAGATAATTCAATAATGGCTGAAGCAAATATATTGACAGGAGTTGCCAGAGATTCAGTCCGGAATCAGCCGGGGATGTGGAATGAGGGATACCATTGCAAATGTAAGATCTTGGTTGAAAGCAGAGAATACCATAAAGATGTTTACCTGTGTTTTATTGGCTCACAAAGGCTTTTGATTGTGTGGATCATGATAAGCTATGGACAAAGTTGTGATAAATGAGTTTTCCGGAACACTTAATTGTGCTAATGAGGAATTTGTACACAAACCAAGAGACAGTTGTTCAAACAGAATAAGGGGACAGCGATTGGTTTAAAATCAGTAAAGGTGTACACCAGCATTGTATTCTTTTACCATACTTACTCAGTCTGTATGCTGAGCAAACAATCTGAGAATTTGGATCATATGAAGAACGTGGCATCGGGATTGATGAAAGACTCATTAACAACCTGCAGATGATACAACTTTGCTTGCTAAAAGTAAAGAGGACTTAAAATACTTATTGGTGAAGATCAAAGACCACAGCTTTTGGTATGAGTTGTACCTCGATGTT
>NW_006408532.1:1783133-1817565 GCF_000296735.1 Chrysochloris asiatica | reverse complement strand
GCAGACTTGTAGAATGTGCCCTTTAGAGGTGTAAATTATTATATATGCCTGAGTGTTTTCTTTTGTTTTTTAAAAAAAGCTAAAGTGAATAGAGAGAAATATTGTTAACTGATGGTACATGGAGGAGATTATAATCATTGTAATGAAACAAGGTGTATTGTTTATTGAATATAAAACTGATGCTCTGCCCAGTTTTACTCAATCCACAATAAAAAACCTTTTTAAAAACATCTTATTTATGTGACAATCTTAGCAGAAAGGATAGGAGGGAAAGGAGCAAATGGTCTCATAAAGTTACAAGGAAATTAAATTAAGAAAATTTAGTCTAATCTTTAGCATAATCATTTAAAAAATAATGCAAAGAAATAAAGCACTTGACAAAAGTCAATGGACCCATTTAGGATTAATAATAATGATAATCTCAGCAAATTAGAAATGTTGTTGTTAAGTACTGTGGAGTCATTTCCAACTCATAGAAACTTTAGGGTTTCTGAGGAGCAGCTGGTGAGTTTGAACCACTGATCTTGTGGTTCAAACTGATGTTGTGGTCCAGTACTTATCATACAGCACCATACCAGGACTCCAAATTAAAAATAAAATTTCTTTAATCTGATAAAAAGACACCTATTAAAATCATACAACTGATACCGTACTATGCTGTTCATTGCCAACAGGTTGGTTGCCAGACATGACGACCTTATGTGTAACAGAATGAAGCGTTGTCCAGTTCTGCATCATCTCCAGGATATGTGTGAGGCCACCATTGTGGCTATTGTGTCAAATCCATCTCATTGGGTGTTTCCTTTAATTTTGCTGACCCTGTAATTTTCCAAATGCAACAGCCTTTCTAGTCATTGGTCTTGATGACATATCTAAAGTAGGTGATCCTAAGTCTTAGCATTCTTTCTTCTAAGGAGAATCCTGGTTTTATTTCTTCTAAGATTGATTGGTTTATTCATCTAGAAGTTCATGGTATATTCAATATTCTTTACCAACACCAGAAATCAAATGCACCGATTTTTTTTTTTTAATTCATCTCATTTGCTGGCTTTCACATGCATATGAGGCAATTGAAAAGACAATGTCTTATGTTAGAAACCCTTAGCCATCAAAGTGACATCTTTGGTTTCTAGCAAAGATTTACAGCAGAATTTTCCAATATAATAATACACCATTTAGTTTCTACTTCCCTGGGCATTGATTTCACAACTTCAAGTTTTGTCTCCATTTATCATGACATTCTTAATCGGTCCAGTTCATGTAGCTTTATTATAAAATGTAGGCTTATCATAAAAGTCCTGGTGTAGTGCTGTAGGATAAGCACTGGATTCTGTTTTGTGTGTAGAAATCATTCTGTCAAAAAATAAAACAAAGAAAAAGAGATTGACAGAACATTATATGGTGGTAATAGTGGATGTTGCTAGATGGTGGAATTATTAGTTAAATTTTCTTATGTTTTCTCAATAAACAGATCACTTTAAAATAAGAACAAAATTCATTTTTTTTTTAATTTAAGGAAATAACAGCAAAAAAGAGAACACAGAAGAGGAGTGAAAATAGGAGAAAGAGAAGATACAGAATCCAGGGTTTTTAAAGAAAGAGGCAGAAAAGAAAGCAGAGATGGTGGAAGTCAAACCTGAAGCTGGTGGTGCAGCCCTATCCTCAGACTCTTCCTGAATCTCCTACAAATTAAACATCGTACTTAGTTTCCTAATGGTCCCAAGACTCTATCCCAACCAATAGCCCACCTTGCCTGTTCTAAATGGGAAGCCAAGATAATGCCAGAGTCACTGATCTTATCTGAAAGGGAGAAAGTCCAACAATGGACTGTAGATCTAAGAGACTTAACACAGCATGTTAAACTTCCTCCTCCCATAAGGAGAACTTCCCTTGTCTTGGGCCCTCACGTTCCTTGGGGATCTCTCAGTGGATTGTTGGGTTGAGAAAGGGTTCTTCCTAGCTGTAGATATAGTCCTGAGCATAAGTCCCCAGAAATAAACTAGAAAGGTGATGAGGTCTATGGGGTAATTTGTGTTTGTGGTCTGAGCATCCTACCTGGATTCTAGGTAGCAGACAGATTAGATGGCAATGAATTTGAAGCATTCTCTATGTAAACTTCCAAAATTTGAAGCTCTAATTATTTTGGAATAATGGGGGAAAGGAGACAGCAGCAAACTAGGAATCAGCATGGTCAGAGTGAAGAGACAATGCAAAAGCAGAGATGAGGAAGGGAGCAGATAAAATCAAATATCTAAAAGCACCTAGGCACTGTGTCCCCATCTGAGATAAAATTGATATTCCTAGGGCCTGATCCCTTTGTTTTGATGGAAATAATCATTTGAGGGAATGTCATGGTTCTTGTGAGAAAGTAGTAAGTGGTGAGTAGGTAGGACCACTCTTAGAAAGTGAAGAGTCATAGATAATATCATAGACCTGGGAAAGGAGGTTGACAAAACCCAAATAGAGGGTTTAAGATCTTAATTAGGTCAGTTAAGATTCAGAGAACCAGAATATTGGGCAGGAAAAGTGAAGCAGATAATTGGTTTGATGGGAACTAATGAAACATCCCATGAATAAACGAGGCATAAATCCCACTTTCCAGCAAGATATATACTAACTGCCACATTGAACATATGGAGTTCTAGTGTGGTACTGTAGGATAAATTCTGGACTGCTAACTTCAAGGTCAGTGATTCAAAACTACCAGCTGGAAACCCTATACAGGGTCACTGTGAGTTAGAAACAACTTGATAGCACTAACAAAAACAACTTTAACTATAAAGAATTTTAATTCCTGGAGTAGTGGACTTGGAGTGTCCAGTTAAGAATCCAGTTGCCCTAAAGGCTAGATTAGAATTGTCAATTGTATAGCAAATATGCCATGGCTCTCATTTTCCACCAGTGACAGTCAATTATACTCAGTATAAAAGATAAAAAAAAATTTAACACCATGTTCTTATTAAGTGCCATCAAGTCAGTTCTGACTTATAGTGACCCTGTATAGGGTTTCCGAGGAGCAGCTGATGAGTTTGAACTTCCGACTTTGAGGTTCAAACTGATATTTCGGTCCAGTGCTTATTCTAAAGTGCCACACCAGGACTCCATTTAACTTCATAGAGATATGCAACTCTTTCCTGTGGATGTAACCTACAAGGATATCCATTAATTACCCTAGCAGAAAAGATGTCCGTCAACAGGAAATCATCCTAGGGCACACCACTTCCCTTGGAGCTCTCCTTGGTGCTGAAAATAGGTCTGCATTCCCCACAGTTCCCTGGATCTGCTACCATTGTGCACAAAAACCAAACTGTGTGCCATTGTTCACACAAACCAAACTGTCCAGAGGTACCAGGGATACACCCTGTAAATAAACAGAACCCAGACTTTTCTATGAGTTGGGAAAAAATGGTCTTGAAAGTAAACTATTCTGTAAGGTAAGTGTTAGAATTAGTTTGAGATTGGATCTAACAAGACCAAAGGATGTATGGAAGTCAGTACCAGACAGGCAGTGGGTGACCAGCATGTTGTGAATCACAAGTAAAGCTAGGGAGTAAATTCACAGCTTTAAGCCTAAAGCACATCTAGTATAGAGTGGAGATGGGGTAGGTCCCAAAGATGGGAAATCAGAACAAAATGCAGGCATTGGGAAAGGCAGGTGAGAAAGTGACCACATGTACACTGATTGAATTCTAATAGACAAACAGAAACTCAAAAGATAAGATAGAAAGCTTAAGGCACAGTGAGTTTATGTTAATGGGGGAGGAACAATTTGGGAAAGCAGAGTGACAATGGTTGCACAGTTTGAAAAGTGTAATAAATATCACTGAATTGTGCATGTAGAAATTGTCAAGTTGGTGTATTTCTGCTGTGTATATTCTCAATAACAACAAAACCAAAATACTTTAAAATTCTAGTGAACAGACTCTTGCTAGCTCATGGATACTTAATTCTTCAAGGATACCATTTAACAGTATATTTTGTCTTATTTTAAATATGCTATATAGTAATTTATGAGCTCTGGTCATGTAGTGGTTACAAATCGGGCTGCTAATCTCATGGTCAGCAGTTCAAAACAACCAGCTGTTCTGTGGGAGAAAGATGAGGCTTTCCGCTCCCGGAAATGTTTATAGCCTCGGAAAATCTGTACACAGTGGCTATGAGTCAGAACCGACTCCACGGCACATAACAACATATAGTAATTTATGAACATTGGAAAACAAACAAAAGTAGAAGGGGAAAATAATCCCACAAATACGCCACTCAGACAATTTGGCATACTTCTTTTTGGACTTTTTCCCTTCCATATAGGCATAATTGGGATGATAATTTTTTACATCCAGATTTTTCACTTAACATTAAATTATTAGCATTTTCACATGTAAAAAACTTGTATATAAAATTTACTTGTACTGACTGCATCACATAACATTGTTCATGAATTAGCCATAACTTATTATTTCCGTACTGAATTTTTAAAGGTTGTTTCCATTCTTTATTTTTACTTTTGAAAATAATGATTGATATATACTTGAATACTTTCATGTCAACATTTCTGACTATTTTCTTACAATAAACTTGAAAATGTAAGATCATGGAATCAAAGTATTCTAACTTTTATTTTTTCTGATACATTTTGTTTAATTGCCCTTGAGAAATATTGAATGCATTTACCTTTTGTGTCAGATAGCTGGGATTGTCACTCCTTTGCCAATAATATCAGTTAGGTTGTAGGCTAAGCTGCTGTTATCAAAAGGATCAGATAATACAGTTTCTCAAACAATATGAATATTTTTTTGTGTAATAATTAAGGTAGGAACAATCAATGTGAAAACATTCAGGAACTTTAGCTCCTTACATCTTCTGCCATTCCCTCGTGGAATGTTTCTAATTCTACGGCAACACTGACCCAGCCCTTATTTATTTTCATCCTGCACGAAAGGAGAAAAAGAAGCAGGAGAGGGCAAGCACTTTTTTTTTTTTTTGGCAGGGATG
Organism: Chrysochloris asiatica; assembly: GCF_000296735.1. Taxonomy (NCBI): domain Eukaryota; kingdom Metazoa; phylum Chordata; class Mammalia; order Afrosoricida; family Chrysochloridae; genus Chrysochloris; species Chrysochloris asiatica. The sequence goes on along the minus strand of NW_006408532.1, from coordinate 1,812,573 downwards.
CTAGGTATTGTGTTGAATACTCAGTTTTCCAGATCCAGTCTTCACCTTCCTCTGCTCTGCTGTATGCGTTGGGAAGCTGACCTCTATAGATTTCCTTATCCTTTGGCTTCCAGTTTATGCAGCCAATGGCAGATACCAGCAAGAGATCATAGGATGGAAAAAAGATATCAAGGTGTTTATTTCCTTAGCTTCCTCCCTGCCAAACCCACACAGCTTGCCTGTGCTCCTTTCCTGAAGGTAACAGCTTTCATCCGATGTCTCAATCTGTGTAGTTCTCTCTCTGGATGTATATTTGTTCCCTTCTGTTGTTTTTCTGCCTATGAAGGATAATAGTGGTGGTGGTGGTGATGGTGTGTCATGGAGTTGGTTCTGATTCGTAGAGACCCTGTATAGCATTTCCAAGGCTGTAAATCTTTATGGGAGCAGAAGACCTCATCTTTCTTACATGGAATGGCTGGCAGTTTTGAACTGCAGCCTGCAGTCTTGAAGTTAGCAGCCTGACTTGTAACTGCGACACTACCAGAGTTCCTTATGAAAGATAATAGCTCCCTGTTATTGCTAGTCTATGGGATGATGCATTGTCCTTTGTTGCTTTTCCTAATTTCTTTTTATACCTTTGTAAATGTTGTTAGGTGCTGTCAAATTGGTTCCAACTCATAGTGATCCTATGTACAACAGAACAAAATGCCCAGTCCTGTGCCAGTCTTACAAATGTTGTATGTTTGAACCACTGTTGCTGCCTCTGTGTCAATCCATCTTATTAGGAGATCTTCCTATTTTTCATTGACCCTCCATTTTACCAAGCATTATGTCCTCTTCCAAAGACTGGTCCTTCTGACAACATGTCCAAATCTGAAAGATGAAGCCTCACCATTGTCATTTCTAAGGAACAATCCAGCAGTAGGTCTTCCAAAAAAGATTTGTTCATTCTCTTAGTAGTCTATGGTACTTTTCAATATTCTTCACCAACACCATAATTTAAATACATCAATTCTTCCTTATCCATTGTCCAACTTTCACATGCATATGAGACTATTAAAAATACTATGACTTGGGTCAGGCACAACTTATTCCTTAAAGTGACATCTTTGCTCTTTAAAACTTTTTTTTTAAATTGCATCACATGAGTGTTATTCCCATTGCCTTTCATCAGTTCCGCCCAGACAGATTGGATACTACTCACTGGAGATTCTATCTTCCTCCGTGCCCTCTTGAAAGCTTGTAAGCCCATTGCTTCTTGCCTTGGTAGCCGCCCCATTTTGGGCAGCCAATGTCCAAGTTGCCCATCCCTGCCAACCCTGTGTATTGAGGGGGTGGGAATGATCCTCCCTGTAAAGATTTGTTCCCTCTTTTGAGCTACTGTATCCATAGGTGTAGGTCAAGTTCATCAAATTGTATCAGATTACTCTTTTTTTCCTCTTCTTTCTTCTTCTAGTGGAGCTCCGATCATTCAGTCATTGAAGCCAAGTCAAGTGGGTATTATCTGCAAGTGTGGGTGTTCTTGTGCATATGCCCTCTCTTCTTATCAGCTGAATGCTTCACTCTCCAGACTAGTCCTCTGTGGCTATGTCACTGACTCTGGGCCCAAGAGTCCCCAGGTCTTGCCAAACTGCTGGCCAACCAGGTCTCCACCCAGGTTCACAGGAGTATATTGAACGTGGTTGGATTTAGCTCTCAGTTTCATTGCTGTTTTTCCCTCACTGTCTCTTATTGGTGATGAATGTGGTCACCAATCAGTGCATGTATTCCCACTGAGTCTTAGTCTTGGGAGGGGGTTTGCCCTGAGGGGACCCAACCACTTGCCTTGATGTCTCCTGGGCAAGCAACTTGCTTGTTCTTGGAGAAGTCAATCGGACTGCCATTATTGTTTTATATTTTTCCTGTTGGTCTTTCTTACAAGAAGTATCTTCTGTTCTCTTTAAAACTTTAAAGAGGTCTTTTACAGCAGATTTCTTGGATGCTGCTATTAAGATTGTTGATTGTAGATCCAAGCAAAATGAAATATTTGACTTCAATTTTTTCACCATTTATCATGAAGTTATTTATTGGTTGGTGAGAATTTTTGTTTTCTTTACATTGAGGTACAATCCATACTGAGGGTGTAGTCTTTCATTGTCATCAGTAAGTTCTTTAAGTCCTTTTTGTTTCCAGCAAGCGAGGTTGTGTCATTTGAATATTGCAAGTTGTTAATGAGTCTTCCTCCAAACCTTCTTCTAATCTATCTTCTTGGATTATTTTTGTAGCATACAAATTGAATAAGTAGAGTGAAGGACACAGCTCTGGCACACACCTTTCCTGATTTTAAACCATTCAGTATCCTGTTGTTCTGTTCAATGACTACCTCTTCTCTGTTCAGTGACCACCTCTGTTCTGTTCAGTGACCACAGGTTTCTCATGAGCACAATTAAGTGTTCTGGGAGCCCCAGTTTTTGAAATGTTATCCATAGTTTGTTATGATCCACAGTCAAATGCCTTTGCATAGTCAATAAAGCACAAGTAAACATCTTTCTGGTGTTCTCTGCTTCTAGCCAAGATCTATCTGACATCAGTAATTATTTCCCTCATTCCATGTCCTCTTCGATATACTACTGCAGCTGTTTTTGAATTATCTTCAACAAAAATTTGCTTTCATGTGATATTAATGATACTGTTCAATGATTTCGGCATTCTGCTGGATAACTTTTTTTAGGAATGGACACATATATAGTTCTCTCCCAACAGATTTGCCAGATATCTGTCTTCCAAATTTCTTGGCATAGAAGAGTGAGCACCTCCAGTGCTGCGTTAGTTTATTGAAACATTTCAATTTGCATTTCATCAATTCCTACAGCCTTGTTTTTTGCTAATGCCTTCAGTGCTGCTTGGACATTTTCTTTCAAAACAATCAGTTCTTGATCATGTACTAGCTCTTGAAATAATTGAACATTGATCAATTCTTTTTGTTACAGTGACTGTGATTCCTGCATCTTCTTCTGATGCTTCCTGCATTAGTCACTATTTTGCCTATTTGTTGTTGTTGTTAGGTGCCATCAAGTCGGTACCGACTCATAGTGACTTTATGCACAGCAGAACGAAACATTGCCAGACTTTAGGCCAACCTTATCATTGTTGTCATGCTTGAGTCCATCGATGCCGCTACTTGGCCAATCCATCTCGTTGGGAGTCTTCCTCTTTTAGTCTGACCCTCCACCTTACCAAATATGATATCCTTCTCCAGTGACTGGTCCCTCCTGACAATATGTCTGAAGTATGAGAGTCGAAGTTTGGCCATAATGGCCTCCAAGGAGCACTCTGGCTGCACTTCTTCCATCACAGATCTGTTGGTTCTATGGGCAGACCATGGCACTTTCAATATTCTCCTGCAACACCATAACTCAAATGCATCAATTCTTCTGCAATCTTCCTTATTAACTGTCCAGCTTTCACATGCATATGAGGTTATTGAAAATACCATGGCCTGGGGCCTATAGAATCCTTTAATATTGCAACTTGAGGCTCAAATTTTTCTTCAGTTCTTTCTACTTGAGAAATGCTAAGCACCTTCTTCCATTTTGGTGTTCTAACTCTAGATTTTTGCACATTTCATTATAATACTTTACTTTGTCTTACTGAGCTGCCCTTTGAAAATTTCTCTTACTTCATCATTTCTTCCACTTGCTTTACTTTCTTTATATTCAAAAGCAAGTTTCAGAGTCTTCTGATACCATTTTGGTCTTTTTTTAATATCCTGTCTTTTTAATGACATTTTGCTTTCTTTATGTATGCTGTTCTTGATGTCATCCCACAACTACTCAAGTCTTTGGTCATTTGTGTCTAAAGCATCAAATTTGTTCTTGAGATGGCTTCTAAATTCAGATGGGATATATACTCAAGGTCATAGTTTGGCTCTTGCAGACTTGTTTAATTTTCTTCAACTTCAGTCTGAACTTGCATTTGATAGCAATGGATGGTCTGTTCAGTAGTTCCCCCATGGCCTTGTTTTGATGATATTGAGCCTCTCCATTTTTCTTCCCACAGACGTAGTCTATTTGATTCCTGTGAATTCCATCTGGTGAGGTTCATGTGTATAGTCACCCACCACTGTTTATGTTGTTGAAAAAGGCATTTGCAATGAATAAGTCAGTCTTGCAAAATTTATCATGTGATCTCCAGTGATGTTTCTATCATCAAGGCTATATCTTCCAACTTCCTCTTTGCTTCCAATCACCAGTGCACCTTAGTTGCATGCTTGATAAATTTCAGACTGGAGAAGTTAGTAGAATTCTTCAGTGTCTTTTACTTTGGCTTTAGTGGTTGGTATGTAAATTTGAATAATAGACACCTTAACTGGTCTTCCTTCTAAGTGTATGGATATTATCCATCACAGACAGCATTATTCTTCAAATTAAATCTTGAAACACATTTTAAAATGATGAATACAATGCTATTCCTCCTCAATTCATCATTCCTGGCATAGTAACTTATATGATTGTCCAATTCAAAATGGTCAAAACCAGCCTATTTCAGCTCACTTGTACCCAGGATATCGATATTTATGCAGTCCATTTTGTTTCTGACAACTTTCAATTTTCCTAATGGATATGCAGCTGTTTCTTCTCCTTTTGAGTTGTGCCCCATCAGCAAATGAAGATCCTGAAAGCTTTGCTCCATTCACATCATTAAGGTCAGCTTTGCTTTGAGGAGACAGCTCTTTGCCAGTAGTATTTTGAGCGGCTTCCAATCTGAGGAACTCATCTTTTGGCATTTTATCAGACAATGATCCGTTGCTATTTATCAGGTTTTAGTGGCTAAACTTTCTAAAGTAGTCTGCTTATCCTTCTTCCTAATCTGTTTTAGTCTGGAAGCTCTACTGAAACCTGTCCACCATAAGTGACCCCTCTGGTATTTAATATATCGCTGGCAGTTTGTAGTATCAAACACACAACTACTACGGTACAACAAACTGACAGACAAGATACAGATGCCTTTGTAAATAATCCTTTAATTTAACTCTCTGCAGTTTACCCAATTTGAGATTGCTATGTATTTCTTTCTAGTGCCCTAATTGGCATAAAACATGGAGTTAAAATTAAACACATCCCTTTTCTCATATTCTATTGGTAGAATTAAGTTACATGATCATACCCAGGTGCAAAGAAGTCTAGATTGTATACTCTCTAGCTGGGAATTCATTTGCTCACCTAAAACCCTATCCCTATCAAAGAAGAAAAGAATGTATTTGAGGGAATAAATTAGCCTGTCACCCTGTGCTAGACACTAACATTTTAAAGGTTTTGCCCATTTAGGAGGCAAACGATAATATTTTATCATTTGAATTTGCATTGCTTGTGTTCACTAAAAAGGGTGAGCATGATTTCATTTTAATTAGCCATTTTTGTTTATTTTACTGCTAAGTATTTTTTTTCAAGTTTTGGTACATTTTTCAATTGTCTTTTAGGAATTTTTTTATTAACCAAATAAGCTCTTTCAAGTTTAAAAATAACTTTTTCTATCAAGAGAATGTAAAACACACAGTTCAAAATGAAATGAAGAAAGTGAATGTAAAAATTGTATACAGGATGAATTCCAGCGAGCCTCACACTGTCAGGAGGTGCTCAGCTGGCTCAGTCTCTTTCCTCTAGCTCCAGGTGTCCACAGAGCAGTTTTATGTGCCACCATCAGGGAGCAGTCAAATTAAACATTCTGATGTGTTATCGGATAAATAGCAAGGTCCAGGTCTCATGTTTATGGAGGGTAGAGTACAGGCACCTGATTTGCAGCTTGTTTCTAAAGCACAAGAGATAATCATCCAGTGTGTACTTGACCCTGAGTTACAGGATCCCACTTCTGGAGAATCTTGTCAGCCCAGTCAGATCCCCCTGTTTCTTTTGAATAGATACATCATGGCGACCTTGTGTAGAACTGGGCTCCATAGCATTTTCAGTGGCTGGTTTTTTGGGTCTTTCTTATGAGGCACCTGTGGATGGCTCAACCCCAATAGATTTTCAACAGTAGCTGAGCACTCAACTATTTGTGCCACCTTGGGATGTCAGTCACCAGGCTAGAACATCACAAAACAATAATCCTACATGTCTTATTTGGGTTCCCCCCAGAGACAAAGACTTGGGGACTGGGAATTTAGTTGCAAGGTAATACCAGAAAAGTGGACAAAGGAAGAAGAGGAATGAGACTGGGAAGGGGAAAATATTGAGCTGGGCAAATAATGGTCAATGTTGCTGAGAGCTCTCTAAAGAAGTGTGTAGAATGTTCCTGAGAACTGTCCCCCCCAAAATGCACTGGCTCCTACCACCACTGCCCAATGGTTGAAAGTTGACCAGAGGGCTATTAACTCCCTTAGACGTCCCAGCTGCCTTGGAAATCTAAATGTCCATCACAGCTACAGAAGAAATTAGAGGTGGGCTAACAGATAAATGCAGTCCTGGTGTGGCGCTGTGGGTTAATGTGCTAGACTGCAAAGCCATTTGAACTGCAAGGTTAGCGGTTCAAGCTCACCAGTCACTCCTTGGAAACCCTACGTAGAGTGGCTATGGGTCAGAACCGACTCGACGGCACTTAACAACAACAACAAACAGATAAATAGCATTGGCTCTGGTACATTTTTCAATCTGTAGCAAATACTTCAACTATATACAAAGTGTAAATTTTGTTGTTACTGCTGTTGGGTGACATAGAATTGATTTTTACTCCTTGTGACCCCATGTGACAAAACAGAAGTGTCCCATAGGTTTTTCTAGGCTGTAATCTTTATGGGAGCAGGTTGCTAGGTTTGCTTTTTCTTGGGAGCTGCTGATGGGTTCAAATCTCTGACCTTTCAGTTAGCAATTCAGTGCTTAACCGTTGCACCACCAGGACTCCTTAAGAAAAATCTTTTATCGTTGTAGGTGCTGTTGAGTTGACTCTACCTCATAGCAACCCTGTGTATATATAACAGAACAAAATTCTGCCTAGTCCTACATCACCCCACAGCTGGTGCTATATCTGGACCCATTGTTGTAGCCACTGTGTCGATTCATCTTGTTGAGGGTCTTCCTCCTTTTCTGTACATTTTGTAATTTAGAAGGACTCATTTCCAAAGCGGTTCTAAGATCTCAGAAAGACAGGCTATGGGGAAAGGCTAAGAAGCTGAAAGGAGTCTTGGGAGACACAGAGTGCATCAAACTCAGATGAGGATGGGACCTAGAGTGTGGGGAATGGAGCTCTGAACAGCAGCCCGACCGATTATAGCCCCACCTGCTGGTGGACTGAGGCTGCTGACACAGGACTCAAAGACTGAATTGGAGAGCTGACCTAGGAACACTGGACTAGTAAACAGTGATGTGCCCCATAAAGCCAGGTATCCACATGCACACAAAGGCATATATACAAGGATGTTCATCTCAGAGATTTTTATAATAGCAATTTAGAAAAACTAAGCCAGACAACCAAAGACAATGGTTACAAAGTCATGGTATGACTATTAAAACCAAGTTTCAGGAAAGACAGAAAACAGAAGACATGTTGCATTACACTGGGCAAAATCTCCATCCTCTTACATCATCTTCTGTACTCCTCATATCAACAATGTCAGAGGATGAATAAACAGACTTCAAGAAATAAAAGTAACTTGCTTGAGGTGACATGAAGTCACAACCAGAACTAGCTGAATTTAAAATTGAGTTCTTAATCCCTGAAGTACACAACTCAGTCTATAACTATAGTAACTTCTGTTCAGAGTCCTGGTGTACTACTATAGGATAAGCATTGGACTGGTAACCACAAGGTTGGTGTTTCAAACCCACCAGCTGTTCCTTGGAAATCCTAGACAGGGTCGACATGAGTAAGAACCAACTCAACAACACTTAACAACAACAACAATAGATCAGTCAGCCAACATTTCTTAACAGAAATTTTAAGGAAAAGAATGGGATGGAGCAGGGAGCTGTGGATAAAAATAATGTAAAAGATATACCAGATATTTTTAAATGGCGAAGACTAAACTATAGTGTCTAAACATTTTTATTTCTGTGATAAAACTACAAAGAAATTCAAAGAAGTAATTGACTTAAAAATTCGGATGGTGGTTATTTTGAGAAGGAAAGAGTTGTGACTGGACAGAACTCAGTTCTCTGGGAGGCTGGCAGGGTTCCAGTTCTTAAAGTGAGTCATGGTTATAAGGATGTTTACACTATTACAATTCATTGAGCTATTCACCTGTTTTGTGTAGTTTTCTGCATCTCTATTTTATTTTATAGTAAATAGGCTAATGAAAGAAAAGAAACCATAGATCTATACATAAAAGTTGGGAAAACAGAGTATTAAAACAGAGAGTATTACATAACATAGGAAGTGCTCACACATACAAGTAGGTGAGCAGACAGAGTGCAAATCATCATAGATGTTATTGTTGTTGCTAAGTGTCATCGAGTCAGTTCCAACTCACAGCAACCCTGTATAGGGTTTCTGAGGAGCAAATGGTGAGCTTGAACCACCAACCTTGCAGTTTCAACTGACTGTGCAGTCCAGGACTCCATAGGTAGATACCAACAAAACCAATTACCATCAAGTGGGTTCTAACTCATAGCGACCCCATAGGGTTTCCAAAGCTGCTATCTTTATGGAAGCAGACTGTTAGATCTTTCTCCCATGAAGCGGCTGGTGGGTTTGAACCGCTGACCTTTTGATTACCAGCTGAACACTTAATCACTGTGCCAGTAGGGCTTCTTTATAGATAGATGGATCATGTAAAACATAATTACAGTGGAAAACATGCCAAAATATCATCAATGTTCAACTTTTTCCCTAATTACAGTAAACATGTGTGATGAAACATGTCATGTTAACATTTCTTACATGTGCAGTTCGGTGACATCAGTGGTTAACTTTGGGTGGTGAGCTTCTCTTCTGCATTTTTTTCCTTTTCCCTTTCTGTATTGGCTACATCTTGTAGTTCTCTGGGTGCTTCGTAATACTCACCAAGGTCAGACTTGCCAGGCTCTCATGTTGGGCATCCAACCTCAGAGACAGTATCAATGGCATACAGTGAATCCTCCCCTTTGCCATGTATCTCTAAAAATATATTTCTTTTACTTATTGAAGGTTATTTTTGCTTTGGTGGTAGGGAGAGTAACCATGCCAACCCCATGTCTCCTCACCTGAATGACCTCCTGTCCCCACCTCAGCTGCCTGTGTGGCTCCAACAGGCACATGTCTGTCTCCAGCATTTCACAGTGTCCCACATTTACCCATCATTCTCTTTGGGCCTCATCCTCCTGCATCATCTTCTTTACTCCTCATCTCAATAATGTTAGGTCGAAACTTTCATACCCATTTAGAGATGTAGAACCTGAGTCTTCTAGAGAATTCAGGCACGCCTTGTTTTATTGTGCTTCACTTTATTGCACTTCACAGATTTGATTAATTGAAGGTTTGTGACAACTCTGCATCAAGCCAGTCTATCAATGCCATTTTCCCAACAGCATGTGTTCATTTTGTGTCTCTGTGTCACAGTTTGGTAATAATATGTCAAACTTCTTCATAATGCTATTGCACACTTAATAAACTAGGTTGTTGTTGTTAAGTGCCATGGAGTAGGTTCTGACCCTCTATAGGGTTTCCAGCAGACCTTGAGTTTGAGTGTTTATCCTATGGCACCACACCAGGACTCCTAATAGACTATATTTTTGTTGTTGTTAAGTGCTGTCGAGTCGATTCTGACCCATAGCGACCCTGTTTAGGGTTTCCAAGGAGTGGCTGGAGAGCATGAACTTCCGACCTTGCAGTTCAAACTGACTTTGCAGACTAGCGCATTAACCCACAGCGCCACACCAGAACTCCGTATAGGATAGTGTAAACATAACTTTTTTATGCATTGAGAAACCCCAAAATTCGTGAGTCACTTTATTGCGGTGATCTGGAACCAATCTCACAATGTCTCCAAAGTCGGCCTGTAGATAATTCCTAAAATGATGAAAAGTTGTCGGCATCCCAAATACTGCCAAAACTACCTATTTGGAGGAAAACTCACATTTGTGAAGATCTGACTTGTTTGGTAGTGGCATTACTGGTGGTTGCACATATCCAGCGGAGCCTGGCAGTGTCTCTGGGGTTGGATGCAGGGCCCAAGGGACCAGAAGAGGCACCAATCCCTGGCTGCCCTTGGTAAGAACTGGCTGGTCTATAGACTCTGTTGGGGGCATAGGGCTCTCTCAGGAGATGTTTGTCTGAATGAAGGTCAGAGAAGAAGAAGAAGCTCATGGAGTCTCCTCCCAAGTCAAAGAAAAGAGGCAGGTGGGGAGAGGGGATGGCTTACATTAATTAGTATCTGCAAGTTGAGTTGATGATCCTCCCTTGAATCTGTTCCTCCTTGGTGGTTCCCCCATCTGAATGACCAGCACAATCACTTATCAAGGGCCCCAGGGCAGAGCCAGGCCACATCCTTGACTTCTATCTGCCCACCATCCATTCCCCACCATGTCCCACTCACTCCATGCCCCCAATTTCTCTTGACTTCTCCCACTTCCCTTCATCTCAAAATGACTTTTCATATCCAGGCCTCATCGCTCAGCAGATTGCTTACAGCTGTAGTCTCCTGCACAGCTGGGTGACATGTGCTCATTAAAGACACCAACACAGAATGTTCACATCCTACCAGCACTGGGCTAAATAAACACTTTACATATGTCAACTCTCAACAGCCCTATAGTGCAGCTGTATTATTAACCCCATTTTACAGATAACGGTACTGAGACCCAGCAATATCACATATTGGTAAAGGTGAAGACAAGCTGTGAACCCAGACTACCTAGAGTCAGAGCACATGTGCTTCACCCCAGGCTTGAAGATTAAGGATGAGTAGTTTGGGACCATGTGAGTGTAAGTTTGAGGCTCACAGAAGCCTTAGGAAATTCACTTCATCTCTTGAGTGCTAATTTCTTCATCAGTGAAATGGAGATGTTTAGGAGAGTCCTGGTGTGGCGCTATGGGATAAAGCACTGGACAACAAGCTCAGTTTGAACTACAAAGTCAGCAGTTCAAGCCCATCAGGAAACCCTCCACAGGGTGCTATGAGTCAGAACTGACTTGATGGCACTTAACAAAAACAGGGTTACCTAAAGCTGCCCTGCTGGTCCAGTGGTTACACGTTCAGTCAGTGACCAAAAGATCAATGATTTAAAGCCTCCAGTCACTCCACGGCATGGGAAAAAGATGTGACAATCTGGTCTTGGTGTGGCACTGTAGGATAAGCACTGGACTGTTACCTGAAAGGTTGGTGATTCAAACTCACCATGTGCTCCTTGGAAACCCTAAACAGGGTCACTATGAGTTGGAACCAACTTAACAGGAATAACAATGACAACAGCTCTATAAGGATTATTGTTAGGAACTGTCAAGATGGCCTTAGCAACCATATGGGGCAGTCCTGTTTTGTCCTACAGGGTCACTATGAGTCTAGGATTGTCAAGAGGGTGAGATGAAATACCGCACATAATGCTTCCCACTGTCCTTGGCACACAGACTGTGCTCAATGAATGCTAACTACGATTTTATTGCTGCTGTTCTTCCCGGCACACTGTTCCCTTCCCATATACCACCCAACTGGCCAAGTAATCTTCTAAAACGCCATTATGTATACACAGCCACACCCACCCATATCAAAACACACGCTGGTCTACACACGTGTTTATACTCCAGTATGCAGAATGACCCACAGACTCTCGTAGGTGTGCAGATGCACAGAACCCCATAGAGATAAGCACACCCATCCACACACAGACAAACAGCTTCATTAGCATTGACAAGGGAGAGAGGGCTCAATCCCACTGCTCCTCAATGTGTCCTTCCATAGAACCTCTTCTTGAGTACCATGGCCTGCCCTGCCTCCTGTACACTCTTCCTTTCTGCCCCTTCCTGAACTCAGCTCTGCCACCATGCTCTGCCAGGACCTTGTTATTTTCACAGCTGTAGGGAGTAGACTCTTTGAGAGAAGGGAGGGCTTTGCTCAGAGGGTGGGTGCTTGATGCTCTGAGTCTCTGCCAGCCCAGCTCCTGAAAGACAAAGATTCCCTGGCTCAGCAGGGATGGTGGCTCTGGTTAGCCAGGACCAGTCTTGAGGCCTGCCGGAGGGACGTTTCTTGGCAAGCCAGCACAATGCCACTGCCAACTCTCTCCTCAGGGCTGGGAACACCCTGGGCTGGCTCTGGGCTCTGTGCCCAGAAAGGTTCCTAGACCAGCATCGAGGGGCAGGGGATTTTATCTCAGCAAAGATGTGAGCAGATCCTTGAAATTCTCTCAGTTTTAATCCCCCCATTAGAGCAAGGAGCTCCAGGGCTCTGCCCACTGATATAGATCAAAGAATTTGTAGGGTGTTCACAAGACCTAGTAGCCAGTTCTGGGTATCTTTGCATGAGGAAAGGAGAACAAGAAATAAAAAGGAGAGCTTTGGTGATTGAGGACAAAAGGAGAACAGCATTGTCTTCTGACAGGTAGATCTCCTGTTGGGTACAAAGTCCAGCAAAGATAATCTCCTGAAGACACTTTAATCTTGCTTGTACCTCCATGACCCCTTGTCCAAAAAACTGCCAAAGCAGCAGGTGGGCTCTTCAGATGCTTACTGCTGTTACCCTGTACCCCACCCAACACCATCAGTTTAGATAAATTGCCTGACTGGTCATCTGGCTAGATAAACCTAACATGACATCAAGTGCTCTCTTTCTAGGGTCCCTTGTTCTACCACCTCTCAGGTTCATAGCCAATTCCTAGGCCCTTGGGTGTCTACAAGATTTGACACCTGAATCCTTAGCTGTGTGAGGAGAGTCTCCTGGAGAAAGCCAGAGGGCACGTATTCTGGCATAGGGACTGCGGAGAGGCCTCGGAGGAGTCCCCAACACACCCATCCCTCTCTGCTACAGAGCAGAAATGTTGTTGATTTTAGTACAAATAACTCATTATTTCACTTTCCAGACCAGAAAGCCCCAAATGTGGAGTTAATTCCCCATCCCGACATAAGGCTAGTTCCAGCCAGAATTGAGAGTTTTGCTTAATACCCACTGGGCACCATTGTTTCCATTGCAAGGTTAATTAGTCCCCAGGAGCCCCAAGACAAGGGAGGCTTCTTTGGGTTGGGAGTCCAGAGACCCAGATTTCAAATCTGCCTCTGCCAGTGCCTGTCTTTGTGAGTCTCAATAGACAAGGCCCTTTTCCTCACTTTGGATCTCAGTTTTCCCATCTGCAAAATGAGTGGATGAGCCTGGATTGCCCTCAGAGTCCTTTCCAGTACCAAGTTTCTATGACATTCTGTGATGCTGACATTCTGGAATAGCCTACTGCACCCTAAGATGACGTTGTAAGTCATTCTATGACATTTACAACCATCTACAACACTCTGTGATGACACTGGAAGGCAGTCCTTGACATTCAATGACATTTACAATAGTCTACAGCATTCTATGACATCCTTTGACATTTACAACAGTCTATGACATTTACAAGAATTCACGATATTCTGTGACATTCTTTGACATTCCAGAGCATTTTACGACATTCCTTGACATTCAACAGCATTCTATGGTATTCTAGCCACGATATTCTGTGGCATTCTGTGACATTCTAAATTTATACCATATTGGTTTATCTCTTTTCCTCAACTCAAGGCCTTTCCCTGTAATCCCACCAATATGCATGACCTCTCTGTGATCAGTGGTCCTTGAACTTAGGTCTCTAGGGCCATCTGGCCACTCCAGGATCCTGATCTGGTCTTTGGGGTAGGTAGAAGAATCTCTCTAGCAACAATGATCTCATCAGGGTGTTTTTGCTTCCAAAGAAATTTATTCCCATCCCACCCCACTCACTAGACTGCTCCTTCCTTCTGGAAAAGGGGGTCTCCTTGGCATGGTGTTAAGTTTAAGCACAAGATATTTGAAGAATTTTGACCTGTGGAAATGACCATTTATGTTTCTATGTAATACAATAAAAAGAATGTGGGTTTTGGAATCAGACAGTCCTGGGGACAAATGCTGATGCAATTGCTTAGCTGTGAAATCTCAGACAATCTTACTGATCCCACCCCCCACTCCTTACCTTGCCCATAAATGGAGATAATAACTTCTTCAAGGGATTGCTAGAAGATTCAATGGAATAGTGTGGGTAAAGAATAAGAACAAGAATCTGGGGCAGGAAAAGAATCTTACAAAGATTTTCTTCTTTCCTTTTTCCTTTTCCTAGAACAATATCAAATCAGTATTTGAGTGAGATAGATAGTGCACATTCAAAAACAGGACCCAGGTTGTGGTCTTGATCCAGACATCTCCTGTGTGTTCATGAGAAAATGATTTTGCTACGTGAACTTCAGTTTTCCCATCTGTAAAATGGGGTAGGGGTAAAAAACAAATCAACTTGAATGCCCTTCTGTCTCTGCTGGTCTGGGCTTCTCTGGCTGGAGAAAGGGAAGAGTGACAGAACAAGGAATCTAGAGCAGTGTGTTGTCATAGTTATGAGGACTGGGCCCTAGAAGGTGGATTAAAATCACAGCAGGAGGATTAGGTCAGATCTAAAGAAGCACCTCTTTCTACCCATCGTGAGATGATGTAACTGGTTGTAAATGTCGCCCCTCCACAGTTTTCAGAGAACTACCCCCAGGTGATGTCAGGCTGAGGGGTGGAGAGGTACCCTCATCTGTCAGTCAGGGGCAGAACCTCTCCAGGCCCCTGACTGGCAGAAAGGACCCAGGCTGTCCTGAAACCTTAAGAAACTGTGCCCCCTGGTGGTTGGTCTTTGTCATTGCAGGACAGGGTTCCAAGCCCAGAGAGCTTGACTGTGGCCCACTGACCCATAGCTTGGCCTTAGTGGATCAAATTTTCTTCTCCAGAGGACACTGGTGAGCAAGGACTGGGGAAAAGATAGTTCAAGTTTGGGCAAGCCTGTAGAACCCTGCATTAACCTCGTCATCAAATATTCATTGAACACCTACTATGCACCAGACAGTGTGTTGGGCTCTGGAATCAATGTTGAACAAGACAAGACCTTGCTCCACAAAGGACTCACAGTTCACAGATCAAGACTTTTAGACTGGCTGTGGACCTACTATGTGCTTCTTATCTTCTGGTATCCTCACAACAACCCTGGAAGCTATGAATTATCATCATCATTTTCCATAGCTGAGAGGCAAACTTAGGTCTGGGTGACTCCAAAGATTTCTATCCACATAAAGCATGTGGAGTAGAATGAGTCCTTGTATTTCCAGATGTTTCACTCACTGAGGCATCCTCCTCAGTACCTACCTCTCTGGGAAAGGGGGTCAGTGTCTTGTCTGGTAGGTGAAACAAGGTGGTAGTTATTCTACGGCTGGTGATCTGCGCCCAGTGGGACCCTCTTCCAAAGAGTGAGGCATGCTCCCTGGGAAACAGGCTTCCCAGAATCCAGGCATTGTTCTCATTGTCTTGGCCTTCTCTTTGTCTCAGGAACATCCCAGCCTCGCTCCTCCCCCAGCAGAGATGGGGGCCAGCTGCCTGGAGAGGGGTAGTAGGGCACCCGCTGGAGTCGGGGGCACACGACTGCTGCCGCTCATTAGAGCCCTCTCACAAATGCCTCTCTCACAGGACCCCCACCCCAGGGTCTGAGAGAGCAGTTTGACACAAATCTAAAAATAGCTGCTGTTTTGTTCCTTTGTTGGAGGGGAGGGGTTGGCAGAGGGGCCCTAGCTACCCTTAATGACCTACCCACAGATAACAAAGCCTTTTCTGTGGGTGTGCTCTGTTTCCGGCAGCAAGACCGAGCCAATGATGCCCCTGACTGGTGGGCCTCCCGGCAGAGGGAGGCTCCAGGTCCAGGCCTATGAGCAGGACACTCGGGCCCCTGGCTGGACTGAAGGAGCACACAGTGTGCCATGTGATCTGGGGGCAGGGCTGGGGGGATTCTGCGTGGGCTGTGTGACATGGTATGTGATGTTATATCACACAGTGTGACAGGTGGAGTGTGGACTGACTGCATGGGTCACACTGTGGTGGGACTGGCTGTGAACAAGTGAGGTGGGGAGTGGCTGTGGGGCTGTTCAGGAACACGGTAGAGGCTTCAGAACTATGTACAAGTGACATCAAGAGTGAATGTTGGCCATTCTTAGTGACACTCACTATGTACAGGCGATGAGAGGGTGGTGGGGCTGATTGTGCAGGTGACACCACATGTGGCCTTGTGACTGTGCAGGTGACCATGATTAATGAAATGTCAGGAAATGACAGAACATCAGGAACCTCACACAGCTTTCTATTCTTCTTGCTCTCCTCTTCTTCCTGGGAAGCGAATGGAAGCTTCCTCCTTAGCTTCTGTTTACCTTCCACTGGCCTCCTGCATCATACTCTTGGGCCCTTCCCATCCAGCTGTCAGGAGAAAACTTGACAAGAAGTTGATACACCATACTCCTGCTGCTGCTTGTCCAGGGGAAAGAAGGCAGGGTGGGATTTGGGGAAGTGGTCAGGAGGAGCTTAGCTGTGCCCATAATGTTTGGATTCATTTTTAAAAGAGAGACATATGTATTTATTTTGTTGCTGCTAGGTACCATCAAAGGAGCTCTGGTAGCGTAGTGGTTACGAATCGGGCTGTGAACTGCAAGGTTAGCAGTTCGAAACTACCAGCGGTTCTGCGGGAGAAAGATGAGGCGTTCTGCTCCTGTAAAGATTTACAGCCTCGGAAACCCTGTGCAGGGTCGCTATGAGTCGGAACCAACTCCACGGCACTTAACAACAACAACAACAGGTACCATCAAGTTGATTCCAGCGCACAGTGACCTGTGTATAACAGAACTAAAATGTTGCCCAGTCCTGGTCCAGCCACATAATTTATGCAATTCATCTATTATTGGCATCATTTAAAAAGAAGTATTATCAGTATGACAAAAAGTTATTTGTTATTAATCTAGATGGTATGACCACGGGTCATTATTTTATTATTGTTTTGATTTTTCTGATCTTTTTAATTTTTCAAAATAACTCAGCAAAAATATATGATAATGACAGAATTTGCTTAATTCAGAAGTAACATTGACTTCTTGTCAGATGCTGTATGTGAATTATCTCACTGAATACTTACTACAAAACTAGGAAGGAGGTGCTATTAGTATCTCCCAGTTTATAGGTGGAGAAACTGAGGCTCAAATGATTAAATTGTCACCAGTCACACAGCTATCAAGCAGTGGAGTCAGAATTAAAATCCAGACCTAACTACCCCAAGAATAGTTTTCATATATGTAGTTTAGTGCTGTCGAGTTGGTTCTGGCTCATAATGACCCAAACAGGGTTCCCAAGGAGTGCCTGGTAATTTTGAACCTCTGACCTTGTGATTCAAACTGACCTTGCTGTCCAGTGCTTTACCAGCGCCATACCAGGACTCCGTATATATCCAGTATAACTGTATATATGTATACATTTATATGTATGTACATATATTTTCTGTACACACTCATTCTTTCAGTTCTCAAAGATTAGTTTTGTGAAAAAACAGAATTCATTTTGCATATGTAGTCCCTCGGCAGTCCCATTTAATTCCTCAGGAATACTCGTTGCAATCGAGCTGGAGCTGCCCAGACCATTTTCAATCTATATACATGTGCATTTGTTTATCTCCGAGAATGTGTGTATATCTCTCAGGCTCACAAATGTTAATTCACATTACAACCTAGAAATGCAGACAAATGTGTATTTTATCTTCTTTTTGAGCTCTATAATCATCGATCAGCAGGCAAAATTGAGTTCTTAGTCCTATGTAATCAAAGTTTTATCCAGTCCAATAGTTCAAACTATCTCATTGTGTAGTGCCTAATATCCTCAATAGCTTCCTTGTCTTGCTTCTTTCCCAATGGCTGTGTCTGGATGTATGAAGAAGGAATGGGGGAAGAGTGTGACTTAGGCTGCCTTCTGGAAGGGAAGAGGAATTGACTGGTGTCTTAGGCCTCAGTACCACCTTCTCCTTTCTCTAGTCTGGGGCCATGTTCCTTTCCCCAGTTGCTGGGTACCCTAAAGTTTGAGGTTGCTGGAATCTCTAGATTATATCCAGAGCCTTTCCTACCCTTCATCCAGCCCGTAGCCCGATAGTCCATGCCCAGCCTTTCTGTACACCTAGGTAAACCCTTTTCTGCCACAGTGGCCCTGTGGCAAGTCTACAGACTTTCACCTAGGCTTCCACACCACACAAAGTGGAGGGCACTCCGAAAAGTCCAGAACATCTGTCTGTGGGATAACACTACCAGTAAGGGGTAGGTGCCTGTGCCCCATGTATTAGTTATCTTTTATTTCTGTGAGGTGTTCTTGAGATGGTTCTGACTCACAGTGACCCTATGTACAACAGAATGAAATACTGCCTGGTCCTGCGCCATCCTCACAATCTTTGCCTTGTTGCAGCCATTGTTGCAGTCACTGTATCAGGGTCTTCCTCTGCTTTGATGACCCTCTACTTTCCATGACCTCCAGGGACTGGTTCCTCCTGATAATATGTCCCAAATATGTGAAACAGTCCTCATCATTCTCATTCCTAAGGAATGTTCTGGCTGTACTTCTTCCTGGACAGATTGTTTGTTCTTCTGACAATATTATATTCAATATTCTTATTGACTCAATGGTCAATATTATATTTAATATTCTTCACCAACACTGTGATTCAAAGGCATCAATTCTTCTTTGGTCTTCCTTTCACATACATATGAGGCTATTGAAAATACCATACCTTAGTCCTCAAAGAGATGTTTTTTCTCTTTAACACTTTGAGGAGATCTTTTGCAGCAGATGTGCCCAAAGCAAGAAATCATTTGATTTATTGGCTGTTGCTCTCATAGTGTTGATTGTGGATCCAAGTAAAATGAAAGCCTTGACAATTTCAGTATTTTCTGTGTTTATCATGATATTACTTATTGGTCCAGCTGTGAGGATTTTTTATTTTCTTTATTGTTGTTAAGTGCCGTCAAGTCGATTCCAACCCATAGTGACCCTGTATAGGGTTTCCAAGGAGCAGCTGGTGAGCTTGAACCACTGACCTTGCAGTTCAAATGGCTTTGCTGTCTGGTGCATTAACTCACAGCACCACACCAGGATTCCTTCCTATTTTTTTTTATATTGAGGTGTAATCTATGCTGAAGGAGTCCTGGTGTGGCGCTGTGTGTTAATGCGTCAGACTGCAAAGTTGTTTGAACTGCAAGGTCAGGTTGATGGTTCAAGCTCACCAGTTGCTCCTTGAAAACCCTATGCAGGGTTGCTATGAGTCAGAACCTACTCGACGGCACTTAACAACAACAACAACAACAATCTATACTGAAGGCTGTAGTCTTTGATCTTCATCAGTGTTTGAAGTCCTCTTCACTTTTAGCAAGTAAGGTTGTGTCACCTGCATATCATAGTTTGTTAATGAACCTTCTTCTAATCCTAATGCCGAATTCTTCTTCATATTTTCCAACTTCTTAGGTTTTTGTACAACATACAGATTGAGTAAGTATGATAAAAGGATATAACTCTGACACACCTTTCTTGATTTTAAATCACACAATATCCCTTTTCCTGTTCTAATGACTGCCTCTTGGTCTATGTACAGGTTCCACACAAGCACAATTAATTGCTCTGGAATCCCCATTCTTCATGATGTCTTATGCTCCGCACAGCCACATGTCTTTGCATAATCAATAAAATGTATGTAAATATCTTTCTGTTAGCATAGTGGTTACGAATCGGGCTGCAAACTGCAAGGTCAGCAGTTTGAAACTACCAGCTGTTCCACAGGAGAAAGATGAGGCTTTCTGCTCCCATAAAGCTTTATAGCCTTGGAAACCCTGTACAGGGTCGCTATGAGTTGGAACTGACTCCATGGCACATAACAACAGCAACAACAAACATCTTTCTGGTATTCTCAGATGGATTCAGCCAAGATCCATCTAACATCAGTAAACATATCCCTCACTCCATGTCCTCTTCTGAATCTGGCTTGAATTTCTGACAGTTCCTTGCTGATATACTGCTGCAATCTGTTTTTAATTATCCTCATCATAATTTTACTTCTGAGTGATATTAATGATGTTGCAGGATAATTTCAGCATTCCACTGGATCATCTTTCTTTGGAATAAGCATAAATATGGATCTCTTCCAGTTAGTTGACCAATAGCTGTCAAATTTCTTGGAAGTGATGAATAGGTGTTTCTGGTATTGCATCTGTTTGTTGAAACATCTCAATTGTTATTCCATCAATTAGTTATGTATGCTGCGTAATAAATCATTCCAAAATGTAATGGTGTACTACAACAATAATCATTTTCTATCTTTCATGGTTTCTGTGAGTCAGGAACATGGGAGTGATTTGACTGGACAGTTCTGGCTGAGGTACTCCTGAGATTATTGTAAGATATGGACCAGAGCTGCAAATGTCTGAAGGTCTGACTAGAGCAGGATAGTCCACATCCAAGCTGACTGACAGATTTCTGGCAAGCTGATGCTGGCTGCCAGGTTCTTTCTATGTAGTTCTCCCTACATGCCAACTTGGATTTCTGTCACATCATGGTGACTAGTATTCAAGAGTGAGCATCCTGGTTTCAGGGGACAGTTAAAGTCAACTGGTATATATAGTTCACAAAACCAATCTTCTACATCCAAGTGTAGTGAGTAGTCACTGGGGTCTTGAAAGACAGCAAGTAGCCACCTAAGGTGCAACTATTGGTCTCTCTCCATTCAGAGCAAAGAGAAAATCAAAGACAAAAGGAAACAAATAGCCCAAAGAACTAATGGACAATACAAACTTGAGATTCCTTGACCCTGAGATCAGAAGAACTAGATGGTGTCCAGCCACCACTACTAATGGCTCTGAAAAGGATTGCAATAGAAGGTACTGGAGAGAAATGTGGAACAAAACTACAAAGAAAAGGAAAGAAACCAAATTAGGCTTCCTGCCCGGATAGAGACTGGTGGAACCTGTGAAAGTGCAGCCCTTAGTCTCCTTCAATCCTGGAACTGAACTGATGTCTGTGGGTCAACTTTCAGCCAATAACATCAGGAAAGTACAGAGTCCTTAGAACTCTCAGAAGGGCAGCAATCGCCTAGGTCAATGATAAAGCCCAGAAGCCAGGAAAGAAGGATAAATGGAAACAGGAGACCCAGGAAAGAAAGAAGAAGAGTGCTGTTACAGTGTGGGGTCTATAAACATTGACATGAAACAAGATGTGTCTGAATGGAAAGCTAATTTGCTCTGTAAACTTTCACTCAAATCACAATTAAAAGTTAAAAAAAAAAAAAAAAAGAGTATCCCAAAAGAACCAAGAAGAAGCTTTTTTGTTGTTTTTAAGTGCCATCGAGTTGGTTCTGACTCATAGTGACCCGGTATAGGGTTTCCGAGGAGCAGCTGATAGGTTTTAATTCAAACCGACTTTGCAGTCCAGTGCATTATGCTGCAGTGCCAAAAGTTTTTTTGTCTTTTAAAAATTTAGGCCTGAAGTCACATAGACTATTGACCTCATGGTCAATTCCCTGATAGGAGACAACTGTAAAGAACCATGTAGCATCGGAGATTTGCAAGCTAGCAAGTTAGACTGCCACAGATTCAAAAATGCTCATCGAAAACACAAGATGCCTGGTCAGAGATGACAAACAGTTTATTACTCACAGCAATAGCATTGCCAGAGTATCCATCTTTTTGCACCAGTTCTCTGAGGCCCAGTTCCCACGGGACAACATGAAGAGGGCCAGATACCACGTGCATACACAGTGGGTTGCATTATAGGAGAGGAGCCCTGAGATTAGGGAAACTGAATCTTTTATAATAAACAGTGAGCATGACACGGTATCTCCCAAACTGCTTGTTATACGACTATCCTTGAAAAGATAGCCCAGAACAAAGGCCAGGCAATTTTGGATCATAAGTCCTGCAGAAATATGAGCAATCATGGAGAATGATTTCCCAAGAGGGACCCAAATACGTAAGGATCATTGGGGGCCATCTTGGAGGTTGGCTCCCACAGCCCAAGTTTTGCTTTTTATGTTGGAAAGCAAGTTTTGTCGTGGCATCCTCAGAATCTCTCTACCTGAGGAGAAAATGGAAAACAGAGGCCTGAGCTTCTCTGTACTCAGTGGTAACATTCTGTATCTCATGCTCCGGCCCTGAACCAGGGCCCAAGAGGTGACACTGGGCCACTCGTGTCTCAAGGTCAAACTGCTTTTCCTACCTTTCTTCCCATCTCTAATCTTTCCCAATGCCACATCCTCCCTTGTAACTCTAACCACCTGGCTAAAGAGTTTGTTGATAAATAGTAGCTAAAGGAACATGGCTATTACTTGGTTGCAAATTCCTATTTTTGAATGTCAGCAGCTGAGTTTGCTAGGGTTTCTCTTATTATTTCTTCTGCAACGTTGCTAATTCCCCTCATACATATAAATATAGCCTGGCCAACTAATGTAAAGATCATGCACTCAGAAATTTTAAAAAGAACAACACATTCATAATGTTCAAAACAGTAAGCCCATTTATACACACAGAATTTGGCAGAAATTTATAAATTTTAAACAATATGTACCTAATTCATATTGTTTAAAATTTGGCTTTTTATGTTGGAAAATCTATTATAGATGTCTTTCTATGTTGGCAATACAGATCACATCACTGACTTTAATAGCACTGTAGTATTCCAGAGCATAGAAATAGCCCAATTTCTTCAACCATATTGCTTCTGAAGGACAGGTTGCTTCTAAAAGTCTTTGTATGACAGAGCTTTGGCTCTAGGGAACAGCCTTGCAAACATGTGCTTGCATATGGTGGTGGTACTTGTGTGCCAGTGAGTTAGTTCTGACTCATTTGTTGTTGCTGTTATTGTTAAATGATGTTGAGTTGGTTCTGACTCATAGCGACCCTATATAGGGTTTCTGAAGAATGGCTGGTAGTTTTGAATCACTGACCTTTTGGTTTAGAGTGACCTTGTGGCTCAGTGCATTATACATAGGGGTTTTGAGGCTGTAAATCTTTACAGGAGCAGAAAGTCTCATCTTTCCTCCATGGAGTGACTAGTAGATTCGAACTGCTGTCCTTGCGGTTAGCAGCCCAGCTTGCAATCCACTATGCTACCAGGGCTCCTTGTGGTGGTGGTGGTGGTAGTGTGCTGTGGAGTCGGTTCCAAGTCATAGCAACTCTGTGTAGGGTTTCCAAGACTGTAAATCTTTACGGAAGCAGAAAGCCTCATTTTTCTCCTGTGGAACGGCTGGTAGTTTTGAACTCCTGACCTTGAGGTTAGCAGCCTGACTCGTAACCACTACACTACCAGAACTCCTTGTACTTGTATATATATAATTTTGCTAACTAATAATTTTGGACAGATTTCTACAAGTGGAATTACTTTATATTTTGATATTGTTGTTGTTGTTAAGTTCTATTAAGTTGGTTCTAACTCATAGTGACCCTGTATAGGGTTTCCAAGAAGTGGCTAGTGAGTTTGAACTGCCAACCTTGTGATTAGCTGTCCAGTGCTTATTCTACAGTGTCACACCAGGACTCCTATATTTGATATTGCATTGTTGTGTGCTTTGAGTTGATTTTGACTCATTATCCTGTATAGGGTTTCCAAGTAGTGGTTGGTGGTTAGCAGTCCAGGGTTTGTTTATTCTACAGATGTTGTTTTTAAGAGCTGTTGAGTTGGTTTGACTAATAGCAACCCTGTTTCCAAGGAATGGCTAGTGAGTTTGAACTGCTGACCTTGCAGTTCAAACAGACCTTGTGGTTCAGTGCTTATCTTACAGCACCATGCCAGGACTCCATTCTATAGTAGACATTACGAAATTACTCCCTGCAAGGATATCCATTTATATTGCCAACAATAACATGAGTGTGCTCATTAGCCCATATTTTCTCCATCATTGAAAATTATTAATTTGTTTAGATTAGTATATGGGTTTAGACTGCTGTTGTTGTTACATATCATTGAGTTAACACCGACTCATAGTGACTCTATGCATAGCAGAATGAAACACTGCCTGACTTGTGCCAACCTCACAATCATCGCTAGGCCTGAGCCCATTGCTGCTGCCACTGTGCCAATACATCTCATTGGCGGTCTTCCTCTTTTTCGCTGACCCTCCACTTTAACAAACATGGATATCTTCTTCAGGGACTGGTCCCTTCTGGCAATATGGCCGAAGTATGAAAGGCGAAGTCTGGCCATCCTGGCTTCTAAGGAGCACTCTGGCTGTGCGTCTTCCAACACAGATGTTTGTTCTTTTGGCAATCCGTGGTACTTTCAATATCTCTTCCAACACCATAACTTAAATGCATCAATTCTTCTACAGTCTTTGTTATTCACTGTCCAACTTTCACATGCATATCAGGTTATCGAAAATACCATGGCTTGGATCAGGTGCCCCTTTGTCCTCAGACATCTTTGCTCTTGAACACTTTAAAGAGATCTTGTGCAGTAGACTTGCCTAATGCAATACATCTTTTGATTTCTTGGCTGCTGTTTCCATGAGTGCTGATGGTTGATCTGAACAAAATGAAGCCTTTAACAACTTCAATCTTATCTCCATTTATCTTGATGTTGTTTATTGGCCCAGTGGTAAGAATTTTCTTTTCTTTTTCTTTCTTTTTTTTTTTTTCACATTGAGGTGCAACCCATACCAAAGGCTGTGATCTTGGATCTTCATCAGTAACTATTTTAAGTCTTCTTCACTTTCAGCAAGCAAGATTGTATTATCTGCAGATCACAGGTTATTAATGAGTCTTCCTCCAATCCTGATGCCATGTTCCTCTTTATATAATCTAATTTCTCGGATTTTGTGCACAGCATACAGATTAAATAAGTATGGTGATTTAGACTGGTGGTGGTGGTGTGCCATGGAGTTGGTTCTGACTCATAGTGATCCTGCACAGGGTTTCTGAGGCTGTAAATCTTTAGGAGAGCAGAAAGCCTCATCTTTCTCCCACAGAATGACTGATAGTTTCAAACTGCTGACCTTGGGTTTCACAGCCCAACTTGTAACCACTACACTACCAGAGCTCCTCTGTGGTTTAAATTAGTAAATACTAATGAATCTGAGCTTTTTTCATCCATTTATTGGCTGTCATTGATATTTCTTTTTGAAATGCCTGACTTTTTGAAATAACTAGCCCATGTTACTACTACTGGATTGGTGTCATTTTTTTGTTTGCAGGAATTCTTTATATATTATGGATATTATTCTTTGTTGACAATATAGATATTTATTTCTAGTCAATTTGTTTGTCTTTTAAATTTATTTGATTCCTTTCCTTGCACTAAAAACCCAAACCAAATCCTTTGTTGTCAAGTTGATTCTGATTCACCACTCATAGCAGCTAATAGAAGACTCCATGGCACAGAAGTCTTATTTGTATAGAGGTGAATCTGCCCATTTTCTACGTAACATTTGGGTTTCATGTCAGGTGTGCATGAACCCTTTATGGAGTAAAAGTATTAAAGCTTTCAATAAGGGTGGGTTTTGCTTTCTGAACTTATTATGCTGCCAAGTGACTTGAGATTTAAAGACTGCTGCAAGCGGAGGTCACCTCTGCCCAGCCTGGCACAAAGGGGGTATCCCAGAGGGTAATGCTGAAGGCAGCAAGGCTCCCCCCACTCCTTAAGATGTCTTTTGAACAAAACAAGCTGAGCTCCTGGGAGAAGGTCTCTTTGGAAAGGCTAAGCTTCTTAAGAGGCCCCAAAGGTATACTGGGAGGAGCTTCTCTGGGATATTTGGCTGCCTGGGAGCCCTTAGAAACCGGCACCTGCAACCCTCAGGCCTCCTCCCTGATTCTGCCTCTGCCAGTGCATACATCTGTAGCCATACATCACCATCCTTGCCTGATAGGTGCCTCCCAAAAGCATGCACACAGACACAGCAAATACAGTTGAGATATACCCTTATGAATATGTAGAGATTCATGTCAAAATGCACACCCATGCATACCCACATGGGCACAGATGCACAAGTGTTCACATTCACACATAGTCACGCATGCTCATATAAGGAGTCCCACATGTACACAGCACATGCACACGTGCACCCAGATACATGCTGATGTGCTTACAGGTCCATTCAGGTACTGCCCCACTAAGAGATGCATGTATGCCCACAAGCACAAAGGGGCACACCAGTTGTCTCCGTCAGGATCTCTTCAGGAAATAGCTGGCAAACTCAAGAGAGGATTTAATAAAAGGGAATATTCACAAAGGTGAAGGTAGGGTTAAAGGAAACCAGAAAGCAGTGAGGAAGAACCAAGGGACTAGTAATAGCAAGGAGTCATTAGAGACTCCAGAGTCCTGGTGTGGTGCTGTAGGATAAGCACTCAACCATAAGTCAGTTTGAATCACAAGGTCAGCAGTTCAAGTTCACCAGCTGCTCCTCAGAAACCCTATACAAGGTCGCTATGGGATGGAATTGACTCAATGGCACTTAGCAACAATTAGAGACCAAGAGTCAAGGGGAACACGCAACTACAGGAATCAGTAAGAACTGTAGCTATGGAGAGGACAGCCCTACAAAGATTGGGGCAGTCAGAGGGAAACCCAGCCACTGCCAGTTCACAGCCTGATGGGGAAGAAGCTAACATGAATATGCTTGTGTCAAGTTAGGCTCACGCTCACACACACACACATAGTGTGCTCAGATGCATGCACAGAAAGATGCACAAGGCACATTTGAATATCCATATGCACACGTCAGACTTCAGTGCCTGCACTACACAACTTAGACCCACAAGCACAGGAGCGCAAACATCTACAGACCCACACAAGCTTGAGAGAAAAACTTAAAACAGCATTCTCAGCTGGGCCAGGACCTGACAAGAACCCCTCCTCCTCTTCCTGCTCCCCACCCCCAAGCACTTTGCTGAGCTCTTTGCTGAGCTCTTTGTTACTCTTGGCAAACACCAATCCCAGCAGGACAACCAGCCAGCCAGGCCAGCACAAATCACTAGCTCTTTGGGACCTTTCAGAAGCTTGACGTGCATGAGTGACAGCTGAATCAGGTCTGATGGGGTGGGGGAGGCACTCCTGAACGCAGGCCCTGCAGCCTCAAGCTGGGAGGTCTCATCTCTCTGCAGGACCCTCACCCTTTCAGGCTCCTCCCCATCGCATTGATTTCCCTAAAGGAACTCCAAGTCCAAGTGAGGGTCACTGGGTTCCTCTCACCTCACACAAAGCCTCACTCCCCACCTACATGCAGCTCACCCCAAAGCCTAGTCATTTTCTCTTCTAAGTCCCACTATTGCCACCACCCTAGTCTAGTGACCTCATCTCTGACCTGAAAGAGCCTACCTGCCTCCAGAGAGCTGCCACTCCCAGCCACAGGGGCCTTTTTGAAATGTAAATTAAATCATTTACCTCTTCAGTTTAAGATCCTCAATGACCCCTCCAGAAAAAGTCCCAACAGCTTATATGCCATCTGGCCCCTGCCCCCCAAGTACTTCTCTACTCCCTCCTACTGCTGCATTTGAGCTGCAAGTTTCAACTGCAATTCTCTGCATGCTCAACACCCTCACCTTGTTCTGGGCCTTTGTACAAGCTGTTCTTTCTGCCTGGAAGCTTTGTTCTCAATACTTTGTCTCATGACCCTTCCCAAATGAGTTTCTCAAACTATCTAGGACCAGCTTGTTTGCATTTTCTTTCCTGATGTGGTGCTGCAGGATAATGTACTGGGTCAAAAGGTCAGTTTGAACCACAAGGTCAGCAGTTCAAACCCACCAACTGCTCTCAGAAACTCTAGCCAGGGTTGCTATGAATGGGAATTCACTCGAGGGCACATAACAACACCACTAATAACAATGCTTTTGTAAAAGACAATGAAAATGAGCTACTAGGCAAAAGTGAAATTTTTAAAAATAGAGGTATAGCCACTTTAGAAAACAGTTTAGCCATTTCTTATAGTAAAAGATCCATTTACCATCGCCCCCAGCAATCCCATTCCTAAGTGTTTAACCAAAAGAAATGAAAACATATGTCACACAATAATTCACATATGAATATTTATAGTGGCTTTTCTCATAATTACCAAAAACTAGAATGAACTTAAATGCCCTTCAATGGTGAATGGAGGAACAAACTGATACAGCCATACCATGAGCTACTGTATGGAGAAAAGAATGAATACATGTGGCAACACGGGTAAATCTCAAATGCATTGTGGTGAATGAAAGGAGCCAGTTTCAAAAGGCTAAATTCTGTAGGATTCCATTTGTCTGACATTCTAGGGGAAATAAACCAACACTATGGGGACAGAAAACAAATCAGTGATTGCCAGAGGCTGGGAATTGATGGCAAGGGAGTCTGATGGAACTGCTGCAATGATGGACATGTTCTATATCTTGATTGTGATGGTAGCCACACAACTATGTATAGTTCTCAAAATTCATAGAATTGTAGTCCAAAAGGGTCAATTTTGTTGTATGTAAATTATACCCTAATAAATCTGACTTTCAAAAAAGACATACAAATAAAAGCCCTATATAAACATGTTATTAAAATCAATAAGCATAAAAATTACTTTGTCAAATTGCTTTACAAAAGAACTTACTTTTGGGAGGTGGGGCTTAATGGCGGCTAGGGTGGTGGTGCCGTGAAGTTCGCTGTCAGCCATATGACAGAATACCAGGTAAAGCAGATCCAGAGTAGAGCTCCAAAGTTCAGAACCACAGAGATAGGAATATTTTAAAAGTTTGAAACCTTATAAATACTGGAACTTGAAGCTGAAGTAAGAAATCCGGAACTTTTGATTCTGCTGGGCTAGGAGGCCCACAGCCGACATCTTGGACGAAACCAAACGGCAAGACCAAGTGGGTGAGCAGAAAATACCATGGAGAAATGCCACAGGAACCTTGGAGTAAAGGTGAACAATACACTTTGTCAGTTTTGCTTTGTTCTTTTTTTTTTTTTTTTTTATATCTGATCATTGGCGTACCCACTCTCTGCACACCTCCATTTTGGTGACTAGAGGGGGAGCCTGAGCGAGTGGACACCCCCACCCTCACCACTGGTGGGTTCTTCTGCCACGCATGCTCACAGATACTCAGCCCAAGAGGAGGCCCTGAACGTTTTATTTTGTTTGTTTGTTTGTTTTTAATATGGGAAAGGGCAGGACAGGACAGTAGAGAGGGAAAGAGACTTTAAAAACAAAACAGGCCAAAAATTAAATTAAAGCCTGAGGTATAGCATAACAACCAACGCTGGCATCTTGAAATCTCTTAGTCAGCTTTGAAAGCAAGAAGCTGAAGAGAGGACATTAAAGACATACTCATATTAGGCTATAGATTTTTTTTCTTCTCTCCCTCCTCTCCCTTTTCTGTGATTATAGACTGCAGTATTCAGTCTAGTTTTTTGTTGTTGCTGTTTTGGGTTTTTTTTTTCCCCCACTGGTACTGTTTTGCTGTTTTATCTCCCCCTTCTACCTTTGGAGGACTCTTGCTCTCCATATATTACACAAGAAGAGTCAGCAACTGCTGCCATATAGCCAAGCTA
>NW_006408532.1:1781599-1782773 GCF_000296735.1 Chrysochloris asiatica | reverse complement strand
TCAAAACACTTTACAATGGAGTTGAGAAAAATAAGGAAGAAGTCAGGAAAGTGCTACAGGAACAATCAAATAAGATAGATACAGCATTGGAAACAATTAAAAACCTACAGAAGGAGGTCCAAACAATCAATAACAGAATATCAGAAATAGACAATACTCCTAAAGGGCAAAGGAGTAAAATAGACAAGATGGAAGGAAGAACCACTGAGCTGGAAGACAAATCTCTCAATACTACTAAGATAGAGGAGAAAATAGAAAAAAGGATTTAAAAAAATCTGAAGAAGGTCTAAGATTCATGTTAGACAACATGAAGAGGAATAACTTCAGAATTATCAACATTCGAGAACAAGAAGAATCACACAAGTCCACAGAGGAAATAGTAGAAGAACTGCTGGAAGAAAATTTCTCTAACATCCTGAAAAGTAAAAAGATAAACATTCAAGAAGCTCAATGAACCCCAGGAAGGATAGACCCCAAAAGAAAATCACCAAGACATATCATAATCAAGCTCTCCAAAATCAAAGATAAGGAGACACTTCTGAAAGCAGCTAGGGAAAACAGAAATGTCACATACAAAGGAAAAAAAGTCAGATTAAGCTTGGATCTCTCAGCAGAAACCATGCAAGCAAGAAGGCAATGGGGAGAAATATATAAAACCCTGAAAGAAAAAAATTGCCAACCAAGAATCCTATATCCAGCAAAGCTATCAATCAAATATGACAGTGTAATCCAAACATTCGAGGATAAACAGAAACTAAGGGATTTTGCCAAAGCCAACCCTGTGCTACAAAACATCCTAAAGGGAGTTCTGTGGACTGAGAGCCAGCAAGAACAGACAACAACCAGAGATTGACATCTGTGGCAGCACCTCCCAGAATTTAGTCAACAGAAGGAAGAGCCAAGAACAGAACAATACTATAAGAACAAACTCAGAGAATCTGGGAGGTCAGTCTATGATCCAAACAAGTACTATGTAAAAGAAGGTAAACATAAAGGAACAGAGATCCAGATGGTGAGAAGGTCAGGTAGATTACAGGATAAAATAGACTGCACAAAATGGAGAGAAAAGTTAATGGACTATAAGGCAACTTCAAATAAAATTAACACATCACAACATACCAAGAAAATGAAAATCCAAGAAGAACATGGAAACATTAAAACTTGAGGAAACTCA
>NW_006408532.1:1757735-1761055 GCF_000296735.1 Chrysochloris asiatica | reverse complement strand
TTAGCGCTAGCACCCAAGGACAGCTCCCCTACCAGAGAGAACTGTGGCTGCTGTCCATGGTGCTGATTGAAAATCTTCATTTGCCTTCGGACCCATGCTCCAATCCATTATCCTCTGTGACATTCATAGAGGTTTCAGGGATTGAGGTGAGAGGCTCAGATATTTTGCCAATTTTTTCTCAGACATACATCACTAGACTTGAAGTTTTAGAACCCAAACTAACGATCTCTTGGTACGCAGATGTATTTCTCTTTTCTCTTCCTATATATTCCATTGGATATCTTTCATACTGGTTCCATGAGCTCCAGATAACAGGGCTATAATAAAAACAAGAACAAGCCACATTAATTTGCATTTACCAATGCTTGTTCAGCTTTTCAATTATTCCAGTCTCATAAACCACTGTCCAGAAATCCAGATATTTTCAGTCTGAAAAATAAATTGCTTCTCCTGTTCTTTCAAGTCCTGATAATCTGTAGAAATATGGGATAGAAATAGCATTGTTGTTGTTGTTGTTGTTAAGTGCCGTCGAGTCGGTTCCGACCCATAGCG
Organism: Chrysochloris asiatica; assembly: GCF_000296735.1. Taxonomy (NCBI): domain Eukaryota; kingdom Metazoa; phylum Chordata; class Mammalia; order Afrosoricida; family Chrysochloridae; genus Chrysochloris; species Chrysochloris asiatica. The sequence continues at coordinate 1,760,503 of NW_006408532.1, read as the reverse complement.
ACCCTGTACAGGGTTTCCGAGGGTGTAAATCTTTACGGGAGTAGAAAGCCTCATCTTTCTCCCGCGGAGCGGCTGGTAGTTTCAAACCGCTGACCTTAAGGTTCGCAGCCCGATTCGTAACCACTATGCTACCAGAGCTCCCTAGAAATAGCATTAGGAGCTCCCAAATATCTAAGTTCCTTTCCATTACTCCAGGTATAAATATAGTCAAAGCTGTCATAATTCTTATCATATCTTCCAATAGGATGAGTCAGGTACATAGCATAGAGAAAAAAAGAGCATGAAATTTGAAATCCCAGCTCTGTAGTTCACTAACTCTGACTTTGGAACATAACAACTTCTCTGAACCTCAGCTTTCTCATCTGTAAAGTGAATTTAATAATTGCACTTAATCTATAGTGTTGTTGGGAGGACCAAAGGAGGTATTGCATCTAAATTGTTTAGCAATATCTCAGTAAATGCTTCATAAAATGGTAACTATTATTATTTCAGAAATCTGCCTCTGGATCCCTTGAAAGGAAGACACTAGTCGCCTTGGGTCTCTTCCTTTAAAGTTATCTACAGATTCTTTAATGTTCAGACTTTCCTAGGAAACCTGGCTTCCCTTCCATTTCCCACTGTTGTACTTCCCAGGGTCCCATAATTATTCTTTTTCTCTCGCTACTCAGTATAACATTCCCCACTTCCTGTCCTCTTCAATTCTTATTTGATTTGAGTCCACTTATTTTGATTCTTGTACAGAATTTGGTCAAATGGGCAGATATTTGATATGATAAGCAAATCTAGATTTAAATATTAACGGTGGCACTTATGTGGTAGCTTGTTTAACCTTTCAAACCTCCATTTTCTCATCTGTAAAATGGTGACAATGACAGCCCCTCCTCATGAGATTGTTTCAAAGCACAAAGAAAAATGCATTATTAAAGATCTTAGCACAGATGTCTATGGTGAGTACACAATATACAAGGGTAAACCAAAAAGTTTTGCTATAAAATCATAGAAACCTTTATTAACCAAAAATATCAAAATATGAAGCTATTATTTCTTGACATATCCTCCATATAGGCCTATATACTTCTGAAGGCAGTGTTTCCATCTTTCTTGTTCTTCCCAGAAGAATCTGCACTCTTTGATTTGTTTTGGCATCCCTAAGAGGCTCACATTATGCTCCTTTTAGATGTTATTTGAGTTTTGGAATAAAAAAGAAGTCAGAAGGGGAAAGATCTGGGTTAAGGGTAGATGGGGTAAGGTTTCCCAATGAAATTCATGTAGGACAGACTTTGTGATCCTCAGAGAATGAACAGGTGCATTGTTGTGATGGAAAAACTCCTTGGCACAACTTTCCTAGACATTTTCTCAATAATGCAGTTTTCAACTTTCTTAAAATTTCTTCATAATAAGCATCCATGATCATCCTGTGTTCTTGGAGAAAATCTATCAAGATTATCCCCCCTTGGAATCCCAAAAAGAGTCACCATAACTTTCTGAATGTCTGAACTACCATGAATGTAACTGGACCAGCAGGTACTCTTGGAAGCCACTGTTTTGATTGTACCTTGCTCTCAGGATCATATTAGTAAATCCAGGACACATCCCTAGTTATGAGTTGTTTCATAAAATTGTTTTCATTAGCTTCAGTGTTTCTCAAAAGATTGATAGAAGGATCCACCATTTGAGTCATCAGATCTTCGCACAACACTTTGGGCACCCATCAAGCTGAAAGTTTGCTGAGGCCAAGATTATCACTAAAAATGGAAAATGCCAAACAATATGAAATCCTGACTTCAATAGCTGTCACATTGATGCTAATTCTTTAGTCGTTTTCCACTAATTCCTGTACTCTTCAGTTTCATTTCAGTTCAAACTGGCCTTGCAGTCTAGTGCTTTATCCTACAGCACCAGTTAGCAGGTTATAATACAGGATCAGAAAGTGCTCAAGGCACAGTTGTTCCAGTCAGCTGCTGATAAATGCTCGCAGGACACACCACTCCACCATAAGCCTCAGCCTGAAGGAACTTGGCCCTAGCTCCCCAACTGAAGTGCCTATAGGCACTCCAATCTACAATTAAGCTTCCTACCCAAAGTGACTCAACTTTATTTGCTCCATGGGCTGGAAAGCCCACTGCTCTGTCTTGTTCTATGGTTCTTGGTTCTGCTGCTGCTACTGCTCTGCCACTCCTCTGGTGTCACAACTTTCTGTCGCTGGGTCAAGGAGGTTCAATGCACCAGAATCTCTGGGGTTCAAAGGATGTGCTTCAACTCTTGGCTCTTTCTCCTTGATGGTAGTGAGATTCCCCCCTCCTTCTTCTGAGATGGTTTCTTTTATACCCATGCTAGAGTTTCATGTTTTTACCATTACAATTAATTATTAACACCCACAGCCAAATCATGTCATCCTATCAGTTTATTCTCCAACTTTCTTCAGACCCAGCAGGGCACAAACATTGATAGGAGTTACAGACTATGGCTAGAAGAGACATTAGATAATTCACGACACCACAAATCCTGACTTAAAAAAATCATTTTTCCTAGTTTGGGTGCTATGGAAGGGGGCAATATAGAAGAAAGGGGAGGGGAATGGAAGAACAAAGAGTATGGGAAAATAATTAGGCAGGTTTGCATGGGCTAAGTGGGACAGAGGTAAAGAATGATGTATGCATAACCTTGGAACAACAGGGCTCTGGGATACAGAGATTGAGACATGGTTAGAATGGAGGGAAGGGAGAAAATAATGTTAAGAAGCTTGGCTGAGTTTTGAATCTTGGTTT
>NW_006408532.1:1750327-1755068 GCF_000296735.1 Chrysochloris asiatica | reverse complement strand
TGTGCTGACAACCAGGGGGCAGGCTTGCAGTGTATACCCTTTGGTTGGCTGATGATGCATGGAAGGGATTTTAACCATGGCAATGAAATGATATACAATAGGATGAATGTAAAGCTAATGTTCTCCCATGTAAACTATCATATAATTCACAATAAAACATTTTTTTAAAAAAATCATTTTTCCCCATGGCACTAAACAATATCTTTTTTTTCTTTTTTTTAAATCACTCCACTGTGTGTTAGACTGCAAAGTCGCTTTGAACCACAAGGTCAGCGGTTCAAGCTCACCAAATGCTTCTTGTAAACCTTATACAGGGTCGCTATGGGTTTGAACTGACTCAACAGTACCTAACAGCAGCAGCAATAACAATGACCCTAATGAGACTAAAGAGTCCTGGTGTGGCACTGTAGACTCAGCACTGAACTGCTAAACACAAGTTGGCAATTCAAATCCTCCAGTCACTCCTTGAGAACCCTATACAGGTTTCTATGAGTCAGAACTGACTCAATGGTACTTAACAACAATGAGACTAAAGGAGTCCTGGTAGATTAAGCATTAGGCTGCTAACTGCAAGGTCAATGGTTTAACTGACCAGCCACTTTGTGGAACAAACATGAGGCTATCTGCTCCCATACAGGTTTATGGTCTTGGAAACTCTATGGAGCTGTTCTACTCTGTCCTACAGGGTTACTAGGAGTCAGAATTGACTTGATGACAATGGGTAATGAAACTAAGACAAGTGTATTACTGAGAAAACTTGTCTGAAGCCATACACTGATAGCAGAGACATGTTTAAATACATTTTGTTTGGAATAAACCCATGCATGTTTGAACTAGAGCCCTACTAGCAATCTTTTTTTACTTATCCTTGTATATTAGCCATTTTTGTTACAGTTTCTGGTTTCCTGATATTTTTTATTGCCATTCTTTTCTGCTCCATGAAAGAAAGATGAGGCTTTCTGCTCCCAAAAGATTTACAGCCTTGGAAATCCTATACAGGGTTGCTATGAGTCAGAATTGACTCCACAGCACACCACCATCACCACCATTCTTTTCTAGGGATGCTCAGTTTCCTCTCTGATAATGTGGAGAGTAAACAATCATATTTCAAGCTACTGTCACCTCTTTGGAAGCAGAGTGACGCTTGTATTTGGAACCCATCTAGTGTACTCTCATCTCTGGGTAGGGAGATACACATAGAGTAAAAATTGTGGGGCAAAGATATGGGGCCCTTTCTCTCTTATCTAGGGCTGGGATCCCAAGTAGGATCTCTAGCCTGTATAATCTTCTTTGTTATATTGAGTGTGTATAACATTGCATATATGTATCTGTAAGTGTGGGTATAGATGTGGAAGCCCTGGGTGGTGCAAATGGTTAAGCACTCAAACACTAACCAAAATACTGGCTGTTCGTACCTACCCAGAACCCACCCACCTTGAAAGAAAGGCCTGGCAATCTGCTTTGGAAAGTTCACAGCCTTGAAAACCCTTTGCAGTACTATCTAGTCTGAAATATGTGAATCTCAGTGACTTGGAATTGACTCAATAGTAACCAGTTTGGGTTGTTTTGGAATGAGGGAGAAGTATGCTATGTGATGGTGTGTGACTTTTAAGGAAATACATTGTAATTGGGTGCATAAGAACATGTGCAAGTGAGAAATGATGGTGTGTGTAGCATTGTGCATGTGTATGTGGTTGGGGGCGGGGCTGTTGGACGTGAAGCCAGCCCAGACTCTTCAGCCATCTGCAGGCTTGGGGGTTCCTGGCCAATTCACAAGGTTGCTAGTTGCCGACACCTGCCACTCTGAGCAGCATCAACTTCAACGATTTAAAAGCATGCTTGTTCAGAATTTTTCACGATGCAACATAATGTGATTATGAAAAGATTTGCCAAGCACAAAAATGGTACTGGGAGGATGGTTAGCTTTTTTAAGAAAAAGTTTTTCCAGTAATTTGAAAAACATTCGGTTTGAACCCCCTTGTTTACAATGAGTGTTTAATTACCAGTGATCCTTATCTGCTCATTAAAGCAGCTCTCCTAAGGGACCCTGTCTTGACAATACAGGGTTAGTCATTAATTCACATTAATTTGAAAGTAATACAAGTTTTGCAATGTCCCATAATTCAGATTTATTACTAATTCACAGGCCTCCCCTCCCCCAATTACTCCAAATCAGGAAAGTTCTATTATTTAACAGCAATATATACTATACTCAGGGGAAATAATTTCTGTGTCACCATTTAGAATTTCATAACAATAAGGTAACTTCATATAATCCCTGCAACTGAACAGAATTGATTTTCTTTTTTTTCCAAAGCACTTAGTCGCCTATGATTTTATCTGGCAAGAGACTAGGATGATTATTGATGCTCAAAGGAACCATGGTGGTACACGTGGGTTGAGAATTGGGCTGTAACCACAAGGTTGGCAGTTCAAAGCCTGCAGCCTACTCCCAGAGAGAAAGATGAGGCTGTCTACTCCCATTAAGATTTAAAGTCCCTAAGGAGCAGTTCTACTTTGTCCTCTAGGATCACTATAAGTTGGAATTGACTCAACAGCAGTGAATTGAAGCCTATGATGGTTAAGTGATCTGCCAGCCAGGCTCACAAAACCAGCTAGTGAATAGTAGGGGCACTCCATAGCCCCAGTTTCTCAAAGCACAGTTAGGTGCCCCAGAAAAAGATAAGAAGGGACTCTCACTTTTAGCCAGGGGAGCAGGAAAAATGTCACACTTCTCAGCAGCTGTCAGGTCCCTCACCATCAGGGTGTTGTTTTCAGAAATAGTAAGAAACAGAAAGATTTTAGCAACAGGAAGAAATTCCTCAACAACTTGTTTCTTCCCAGCCTCCTTCCATTTCTTCCACCTGTCCTCAGGCATATCCTCAACTTTTACTGTGTGCCAGGCCTTGTGCTGGGTGCACTGAGAGATTCTGACTTGTCAGCCAGACTCAAAGACCTCGCAGCCTAATGGGGAATAGAGAGAGTGACACAGCATGACCCAGTGGGGGCATGGTGGGCAGTGCCAGTGCCTGGGGGAGCCCAGAAGAGAGTGGTTGATGTAATGCACAGAGTGGACAGTCAGGGAAGAGGTAATAGCAAGCTGAGTTAACCAGGCAAAAGCAGAACCTGGAGTGACTGGAGAGTTGCAAATGTTTAGCTAGCTGTGGGGTGTACCTATTGGAGAAGGGGACAGTTATTAGAGAAGGGTGCCAGGATCATAGGTGGTCTTTGTTGTCTAGGTGATAACTTCAGATTTGTTTTCTAAAAAAATAAGAAGAAAAATGCTAAGTAAGAGAAATACAGGTCTATTTAGAAAGTAGGAAGGCTTACAGCCAGTGGAATTTATAGCAGAAGCAAGAAATCCTGTGCTTTCTAATCCAAGGTGCTCAGCTGCTCCTTGAGCAGCCATCTTGGGCAAGACCAAGCAGGGGAAGGATCAGAGCAGCCACAGATGCCTGACAGAACCGCAGAGATCAAGGTGTGGACATTCTTTATTTTTTTGTATCTGTTTACTGGCCTCTCGATGTCTGCACACCTCCATCCTGGTGACTAGAGGGGATGCCTGAGTGAGTGAATACCCCACCTGCACCCACAGAAGGTTCTATTAAGCATGCACACAAATCTCCTCAAAATGTAAAGGGACAGTTTCCACTTAAAACCAAACGGCAGTGAAAAATGGACACAGCCAGCCCTGAACTGTTTACCACTAGGAAAAAGGCTTAAACAGGGGTTGTGGAGCAGGACAGGCAGACTAAAAGGGAAACAAGCCAAAAATAAAATTCTGAGTTACATCATAACGATCAACAGTGGCATCTTGAAATTTCTCAGGAAGAAGAGTGAAAAGGGAAGCCCATCTCCTGATCACATCTACCTGAAGACAATCAGAAAGCATAAAAAATACCAAAGCACACACCCATCTAAGTATTAAGGCCATAGCTAATCAATGAATATGCCCAAAAAACAGAAACAGACAACCATATCAGTACATGTCGAGAAACAAGATAAAGTGACTGAGACAAATGAGTTGGAGGTAGACCTACACTCCACACTGGAAGGAGGGTAGGCTTTGGAAATGCCTGAGAAGGAATTCAGAAAAATGATTATAAAATGTATCAAAACATTTTACAATGGAGTTGAGAAAAATAAGGAAGAAGTCAAGAAAGCACTACAGGAACAATCAAATAAGATAGATACAGCACTGGAAACAAATCAAAACCTACAGAAAGAGGTCCAAACGATTAATAATAGAACATCAGAAATGGACAACACACTGAAAGGGCAAAGGAGTAGAATTGAAGAGCTAGAAGCCAGAACTAGTGAGCTGGAAGATAAATCTCTCAATACCACTAAGATAGAATAGCAAGCAGAAAAAAGGATTAAAAAATCTGAGGAAGGCCTAAGATTCATGTTGGATAACATGAAGAGGAATAACTTAAGAATTATTGGCATTCTGGACAAGCAACATGCTTGCCCAGGAAACATCAAAGCAAGTGGTCAGGTCCCCTCCCTGCAAACCCCCTTTCAAAACTAAGACTCAATGGGAATACACGCTGTGATTAGTGACCACGCTCAACACCGATAAGGAGAAGTGAGGGAAACACAGCAATGAAGCGGTGAGCTAAGCCCTACAACGTTCAATAGACTTCTGTGAACCCGGGTGAAGACCTGGTTGGCCAGCAGTGAGGCAAGACCTGGGGACTCTTGGGCCCAGAGACAGTGACATAGCCACAGAGGACTAGAG
>NW_006408532.1:1742863-1749511 GCF_000296735.1 Chrysochloris asiatica | reverse complement strand
CTCCCATGTAAACTATCACATAATTCACAATAAAACATTAAAAAAAGAAGAAGAAGAAGAAATAAATAAAAAGAATTATTGGCATTCTAGAACAGGAAGAATCACACAAGTCCACAGAAGAGATAGTTGAAGAACTTCTAGAAGAAAAACATTCCCTAACATCCTGAAAAGCGAAAAGATAAGCATCCAAGAAGCTCAACAAACTCCAGGAAGGATAGACCCTAAAAGAAAATCACCAAGACATGTAATAATCAAGCTCTCGAAAATCAAAGATAAGGACAGAATCCTGATGTCAGCTAGGGAAAAGAGAAGTGTAACATACAAAGGCAAACAAATCAGATTAAGCTCGGATTTCTCAACAGAAACCATTCAGGCAAGAAAGCAACAGGGAGACATATATAAAACCCTGAAAGAAAAAAAACTGCCAACCAAGAATCCTCTACCTAGCAAAGCTGTCAATCAAATATGATGGTGTAATCAAAACATTCCAGGATAAACAGGAGCTAAGAGATTTTGCCAAAGCCAACACTGTGATGAAAAACATCCTAAAGGGAGTTCTGTGGACTGAGAACCAATAAGAACAGACAACAGAGATTGACATACATGGCAGCATCACCCAGAATTCAATTAACGAATGGAAGAGTCAAGAACAGAATAAAACTATAAGAACAAATTCAGAGGATCTGGGAGGTCAGTCTATGATCAAAACAATTACAATGTGAAAGAAGGTAAACACAGAGGAACAGAGATCTAGGTGGTAGGAAGGTCAGGTAGATTACTGGATAAAATAGACTGTCTTAAATGGAGGGAAAAGTTAATGGAATATAAGGTAACCATAATGGTGGGGTTGGGGTGGGGGGTTTCGGGGGAGTTGGATGGAGGTGATGATAGAGCACAGGGTAAGGACAGACACATCATGTTTTGGGTGTTGGGGAGGGCAATACAAGAAGGGTGAGGAGGTGGAAGAACAAGATAGATAAAGGGACACTGAGACAGGTATGCATAGGCTAAGTGGGATAGAGGTAAATAGTGATGTATGCTCAACCTTGGAACAACAGGGCTCTAGGATACAGGGATCTAGGCATAGTTTGAAGAGGGGAAATAATACTGAGATGCTTGACTGTCTTATGAATATTGGTTTCCCTTGCCTACTACACTTGGACAAGACACTTGAGTGGGATAGAAAGGAATGTTGGGAAACATGATTAGAGAAAGCTTGGAAGCCCATCTTTAGTCTATAACTGTTTGGAATACCTAAAAAGGGTTCTAGAACTTGCCCAGTGAAACAGGCCTCTTGTGGAGCCTTTGCAGAGTATAGGACCTTAGATCGAATCCTGAGTCCCATCCAGAACTTTATGAGGTGGGACATTCCCACTAGCAAGGACAAAAAGACCAGCCTGGAACAGCTAAAGCATAAGAAGATGCATCTTCAAAGAAGGATGATCAGGAAAAACCCAAAACAAAAATGTCAGCATGACTGGCTGCTGCAAGAATAAGCAAACTGTTCACTGGGAAGTCATCAAGACAAGCAATCAAGTTCCTTCAGGACAAACCCCCCTCTAAGACTGAAACTCAAAGGGAACACATGAGCAGACATGTAAGTTTGCTGGCGACCATGTTGGTCTACTGATGAGTGGAAGAGGGGGAAAGGCAACAATGAAGAAATGGGCTGAGTCCATTGACTCCTGTTGACCTGGAGATGAGAAAGAGAAGAAGGGCTAGTTGTTTCTAAGTACAGTGAGACCTGGGGACACCTGAGCCCTCAGACAAGGACATAGCCACAGAAGGCTAGCACTGAGAGTGAAGCATCCAGCTGATAAGAAGTGAGGGGAGATGCACAAGAACACCCAGACTTGCAGATTGAACCCATTTGACCTAGCCTGGATGGCTTGATAATCAGAACTCGACTTGAGGAAAAAACAACAACAACAAGTTTTGATAAAGGAAACAAGAGTAAATCGCTACAATTTGATGAACCTGAACTATATTCATAGAGGTTGTTGTTGTTGTTGTCAGTTGCCATCGAGTCGGAACTGACTCATAGCGACCCCATGCACAGCAGAACGAAACAATGCTCGATCCTGGGCCAACCTCACCACCGCTGCCACCCCCGAGTCCATCAATGATGCCACCTGGCCGATCCATCTCGTTGGAGGTCTTCCTCTTTTTCTCTGACCCTCCACCCTACCCAGCATGACATCCTTCTCCAACGACTGTTTCCTCCGGACAATATGTCCAAAGTAGGAGAGACGAAGCTTAGCCATCCTGGCCTCCAAGGAGCACTCTGGCTGCGCTTCTTCCAAAACAGATCTATTGGTTCTTTTGGCAGTCCATGGCACCCTCAGTATTCTCCTCCAACACCACAACTCAAAGGCATCAATTCTTCTACGATCCCCCTTATTCACTGTCCAGCTCTCGCATCCATATGAGGCTATTGAAAACACAATGGCCTGGGTCAGGCGCACCCTAGTCCTCAAGCTGACATCTCTGCTCTTCAATACTTTAAAAAGTTCCTGTGCAGCAGATTTGCCCAGTGCAATACGTCGTCTGATCTCTTGACTGCTACTTCCGCGAGTGTTGATAGTTGATCCAAGAAGAATGAAGTCCTTGACAACTTCAATCCTTTCTCCATTGATAAGAATGTTGTTTATTGGTCCAGTGGTGAGGATTTTTGTTTTCTTGACATTGAGATGCAATCCATATCGAAGGCTGTGCTCTTTAATCTTCATAAGTAAATGTTTCAAGTCCTCTTCACTTTCAGTGATCAAGGTTGTATCATCTGCATATCGCAGGTTGTTAATGAGTCTTCCTCCAATCCTGATGCCACGTTTTTTCATAGAGGTAGTAACTCTAAATACCAACAGAAAGGGAAGGAGTCTTTACATCAAATATCAATGCTATTCCCTCTGTACACAGGGTAGATAGGGACGGGCAACTTAGACATTGGCTACCTAAAGTGAGGGGGTGATAAGCCACGAAGTGATTGGCTTACAAGGTTTCAAGAGGGAGTTTAATTTAAGAGTGTGTGTGGGAAGAAAGAGTCCTCACTGAATAGTTGTCATTTTGTCTAGATGGGTCTCATTAAAGGAGAGGGGATAAAATTCCTATGATTCAATAGTGAGTAATTGTTATCATGACTAATTGCAACTGTCACAATTGTAAAGGTAGAAGATTTGTAACAAAAATGGGAGATCAGTTAATCTTACAGTTCAGACACAAAGGATCCAAGGACCATCAAGGGAGAAGAGCACAAGTGGAATGCAGGACCCTATCCAGAGAAGCAGTGACACCAGAGATGGAGGCAGAGATGGAGATACAGAGAGAAGGAGCAGCTGAGGACTCTAGGTTCATGGGAAGAGAGGGACTAAGAGCTGGTGGCCATGAGGCAGACTTGCAGAATGTGCCCTTTGGTGGTATAAATTATTATATATGCCTGAATGTGTGTGTGTGTGTTTAAAAGAGCTAAAGTGAATAGACAGAAATACTGTTAACTGATGATACATGGAGGGGAATGTAATCATTGTGATGAAACAAGTTGTATGATTTGTTGAATGTAAAACTGATGATCTGCCCTGTAAATTTACACTCAATCCACAATAAAAACTTACAGAAAAATTAATTAATTAATTAATTAAAATGGACAAATTATCTGTCTAGCATGGGTTTAAAATGAGCCATCTCAGAAGCAGAAGGATATCACTAGCATCAAAGAGAAAGAACCAGAGGTGGAACACATCCTTTGGACCCTGAGATCCCTGCACTTTGAATCTCCATGACCCAGAGATGGAAAGCTGTGAGGCAGAGGAGCAGCAGCAGCAGAACTAGGAACCAGAGCATGAGATAGAGCAGTGGACTTCCCAGCCAGGTGACTTTTGGTAGGAAGCTTGCTTGTAGAGTGGGGTGCGTCCAGGGACTTAAGTGTTTGCTGACTCATGGAGCTAGAGCTGAGTGACTTCAGTCTGAGGCTTACAGTGGAGAGGAATGTCCCGTGGGCATCTACCAGCAACTGACGGGAACAAGTGTGCCCTGAGCATTTTTGAACCCAAATTGTAACCTGTTAATTTCTCTATTAAACCTCGTAATTTGGGGGAAAACCTGCCTGGAGTAAGTTGCAGAGTGAATAGGAAAGGAGGCAGGGGATACAGAAGCTACAGACATCTCTTCCTGGAGTCTTTGAGGAAAAGGGGTCAGCTACATGGGCTGATAGTTGAAGAAGGATATGGGATAACAGGAGGGTTTCCTGCCAGCATGTCTGTGGACTGATGGGGTGGATCCAGTAGATGAAGAAATTGATGGTGCAGGAAGGAGAGAAGCTAATTGCATGAATCAACTCCTGGTTGGGTGAGGGGAAACATCTGGGTCCCCCAGACTGGCACCGGTCTCACAAAGGAGCAGGGGCAGTTCACTTTTGTGAGAACAGGGAAGGCAGAGAACATGAAAATCCACTGATGCAGGAAAGTTTGAGGGTCTGGGAGTGGGTAAATTCAGCCTGGTGACTTGGGAGCCAGCTCAGGAGAGCAGGTGGCTACATTTTCAGGAATTTAGTAAGCTGGTTACTAAACCATCAGCAGCTTGAAATAAACTGATGAGCAGAACATTTACACCACAGAAGTTGGCGAGCACTACAAATCAGGGCCTTTTAATTCAAAGCCAGGTGTTATGGATTTCCCTTTAGCCACCACTGGATAAAGTAGTTTGCTTCTGGTTGTCTCATTTCTCAGTGAGATAAGAAGGTGTGGTCATCAGCTGAGCACAAGGAGAGGAAAAGGAGTTTGAGATCTAAGAAGAGAGCAAGAGCTATACAACAGTCACCTTGTAGTCCTAAATGTCATCCGAAACACTATCTGGTCTGGATTGCCTGGCTGAGTTGTCAAGTTCCCTTGACCACTTTGAGCCTCTGTTTGCACATTTGTAAAATCAGGGTCCTAATTCCTACTCTGTAAGGTTATTGGCCAGAGAAGTCAGGCAGGCAATGTGCTGACTAAATGGGCCGTTTTCTGACTCTTGGATATGCATAGGTAGGAAAAGTCGAGGACAGCTCTCATGTTTAGCCACTCTCGTTGGCTGAATCCACACACCTTTCTCCACCTTGTGACCAATGTCCTCTGTGAGCTGGGACAGATGGAGTCCAGCTCTAGGCCCAGAAGACATTACCTCAACTTCCCTCAATCTACATATTTATCACAATACAGCAACTGCATAATTTAAAGTGGGTGTTAAAAAATATTTCGATGTGTTATGTGATTTTGCATTCCCGGGTGAAGAAAAATTGCTGCAAGAGGGTGGTTAATTATTTCAAGAGACAAATTCCATGAAATAAAATAAAAATAGACTCCTTGTCCAGAGGAAAAGTGAGAAAAAAAGGGAGGGAGACATGAGGAATGTTCCCCCCCTAAATAGAATGTAGAAGTTACTCCAAGTGTTGAGTGCATGGCAAGGAAGCGCACTCTCTTTGGGTAGCTGACACCTGACCAGGAGCCAAGGGATGAGGCACCAGTGAGGAGGCTGTTCCAGAAATGATGGTAGCCTAGACAATAGAGGGGGCATGGTGATAGAGTGAAGTGGTTAGTCCTAAGGACAAATGTTAAGGTTGGATTGAGCAGCGTAGCTCAATGTAGGGGGTGGCAGTGAGAAAAGAGATATGGTGAACTGTTTTTATAAGGCAAGTGTTCATGGTGGTATCTTTGGTTGAGACCCTTAATAAAATTCCAATAAAAAATTATTCTCTTCCCCATCTGAGTTCTGATCAATTCCAGTAATTAAACCAAAATTGAATGTCCAAGTGCCTTAGTTCCGATGAAGGCCATATGAGGGGGACACAACCTAGGGTGAAAGTCAAACAGGCCTGTAAACTGAATCCCAGAATAAGGCACACCTATGCCGTGGGAAGTACTGAACTGGGGTCCTGCTTAGGAAATCTGAACAACACAGAGGAGCTCTGTGCCAGGGAAGAAAGAGAAGTGCTAAGCACAGTTTATTCTTCCCAGTTTAACCCATCAGAAAAGTGACTGCCTCCTCTGGAGTAGAACAGCAGGACTTATACTCAGTAAGTTCCCACCACATGGAAAGCAGTAGCAGCCATTGTCCCCACAACACCTTTAATGGAAATGGGGAGATCAAGAGGGTGGGAGAGGGTGCTCAATGCAATGTTAGCTGTGGGAGACCGAGACTCTGAAATGAGATGAGTCCTCACTGTGTGCAGGGTTTGCTTGCCTTTCCTGCAGACAGGGATGTGGATTTACACCTCAGTTTCTTTTCCAACTCATGCGTGGCCTTAGGCAGGTGACCCTGTAGATCAGTATTTCTCAGCTACATCATGATCACTGTCCAGTGTGTGGCAAGTCATTCCTACTGATGTAATGGGACAGGGAAACTGCTTTTATGAAAGATGGCAGACAGTGGCTGGCCTAGAAGAGGGCAGACACCCTTCTTTGGAGAGCTGTTTTGTTGTTAACTGCCATCTGTTGTTATTGTTGTTAGGTGCCAACTCATAGCGACCTTATGCACAGCAGAATGAAACACTGCCTGATCCTGGGCCAACCTCACTATTGTTGCCATGCTTGAGTCCATTGATGATGCCCTTGGCCAATCCATCTCGTTGGGGGGTCTTCGTCTTTTTCTCTGATCCTCCACTTTACCAAACATGAT
>NW_006408532.1:1737262-1740798 GCF_000296735.1 Chrysochloris asiatica | reverse complement strand
GTACAGGGTTTCTGAGGCTGTAAATCTTTACGGGAGCAGAAAGCCTCATCTTTCTCCCATGGAGCAGCTGGTAGTTTTGAACTGCTGACCTTGCAGTTCTCAACCCGATTCGTAACACTAGGAGAGTACTCCTCTTTTATTTAAGAAAATACCCTGGTGGATCTGTTTGGTTACATCAGGAAAAGCCTTTGGGTAGGTAGAGGTGGGCTAGGGAGCAGTTGTTCAGAGAGGGAAGAGTCCTATGATATTGTCTGGGAAAAGGAATTCCAGAGCTTCCTATAGGCACTGTTATGAACTGAAATACAACCTCCAAAAGTATAGATTGCAATCCTAATCCCTGGTATCTGTGAATGTGACCTGAGGACATATCAGAGTCGGGTGCATTCCAATCCAATCTGATTATCTCTCTGTATGTCTTTTCTCCTCTTTGATAGGACAAATCATCAGATTGGAAGACAACCTTGTGACAAGGAAATTATGTTGTAACTGCAAACCAAAGAATACCTGGGGCTACCAGAAGCCAGAAGTAAGACTCTTCCTTCAGAAAATTCTGAGATAACATGGCCCCACCAACACCCTGAATCCAGACTTATAACCTCCTAAACTTTGAGAAGATACTTTTCTATCCTTACATGCCACCCATTTTGCAGTACATTGCAATGGCAGCCCTGAGAAACTAACACATGTACCGAGAAGAAGGGCAACTCTGGAAGAGACGGGTCTAGAGAGGGAGCCACAATGAGAAGTTCTCAATGGCCAGAAATTCTGATGGTTGAGGATGTGACTTAAGTGCAAAATTGCTTCCTGCTTGAGTTGGAAGTTTCTTGGTTTTAGTTCAACCATCAAAGTCCATTACAGTCAACAGCCTTGATGAGTCACTCTTCAGGGAGTGTGCTGTGTCCAGCGGCCTAAGGGACAGTGGCCTGTGAGGGAGCTGGTCATAAAGACATGGGACCACCCAAGAAACAGGCTGTAACATGGACTGGATCAGGAGCAGGCTTGAGACAATTATATGGGTGGCATATAAGAATAGAAACTTATCAAGTAAAGTGATAAGGTGACCATGAGGGGCCAAGCTGATGTGGGAACAGGGAAGAAGGGAGTATAAATCCTGTGATTTATGGGATATTTAGATGTTAAGGTGAACTTAGGGTTGGGAAGAACTTGGAGGTCCACGGAGGACATGCAATTAATTCAGGGGCTGGATGATTTGAGGTCATTTATATGATGACATTATCTCCATTCATGTGCCTTCTGTTGTGACTTCTCAAGTGAAAGAGAAAGGGTGGACATTTCATCAAGTACCTGCATTTGTCAGAGTGTGAGTGAATGGCCCACACAAATGTCATATCTCATTTTTATTACAGGGGAAAAACTAACAACAACTCAAGTGTTGCTGGCATCAGTGGAGAAAGTGGACTGGATTAGTGGACTGGGTTAGCCATTTCCTGAGTGTCCTGAAAGACCCCCTCATCCGGTTCCTGCAGAGCAGAGGCTCTGAGAGCAGCAACAACTTACACAGCCCACCAGGGGCCAAAAAATCAAAACAACTTTTGCCATCAAAGAGTGGATTGAAGTGTACAGATCGATGTTGGGGTGCATATCTGTAGGGGGTTGGTCTGTGAGAGGTGCATATATGGAGGTACAGTACTGTGAAAGTGCAGATTAGTGGTGGGCACAGATCTGTGGAGGATGCATTATCTCTTTTTGAGAATTGTAAGATTGTGAGCTTCTGAGGGGTTTTGAGATTATGTATAAGCATGCATTCATGACCATATTTGGGACGAATGAGAGTGGTTGAGGATCCCTGGTGGTGCAGTGGTTAAGCACTCACCTACTAACCTAAAGCTCATAGTTCAGACCCACCAGCCACTCCACAAGAGAATGATGCAGCAGTTGCTTTCCCTAAGATTTATAGTCTAGGAAACCCTATGAAGCAGTTCTGTTCTGTCCTGCAGGCCTATGTGAGTTGGAATTCAATTAAACAGCAATGGCTTTTGGTTTTGGTGAGTGACTAAAAGTTCATGGAATAATTCTATTATCTTTTAATTCCATTTTTCAATGAACTTTTTGAAACTCCCTCATAGACTGGGAGATTCTTCAAGGGAGGATATGGTTATGCTTGTGTTTGAAGGTGATCGTTGTCTATGTGCTTATATGTGAGTGGTAGGTACAAACATGTGCTTGAAGATTTGCATTTGCATGTGTATGTATGTATACATGTGAATGTCTATAAGAACATGTGAACATTGATTGTGAGAGCAAGTGAGTATTTGTAGCATGAGCAGGTGGAGAGTAGTTGTAGGATGCAGGCGCATTCAAGACTACAGGTGTGCCTATGTGAGCATGTGTACAGGTCAGTTAACTTCCTTAACTTCTATGTGCCTTATTTTTCACATACTTAAAATGGGGATAATGTACGCACCTCATAAGTTATTATGATTCAGCAAGATCATATACATAGAGCACTTGGTTAAAAGTGTCTCTTTAGGGGTCTTTAAAAGGTAAGCACTACTTCTGGTTTGGACAATGGCAGTGAAAACCAGGTAGGAAATGCTCCGTTGTGAAGAGACGGGGATCCCATGAAGGAAGTGCTCATAGAACAATTCCAGAGCTCCGGATCTACCATAAGCTCCAGGACGTCAGTTTCCTGCACTCACAAGTGAAAAAATCACGATAATAAGGAAATACTGTGAGTTAGGAATCTGGAGATGGGACCTTATCAGTGGCAGCCACGCGGCCTTGGCAGAGTTTAGAGGGCAGGGCTACAGCCAATCCAGCTCAGAAAACCGGAAGCGCTAAAAGTGGTGCTGAGACATTTGCAAAAAAAAGATGTGGGAGACTACACATTGCCTCCCTCTTTTTGCTTTATTGCTCAGCCCTGACAACATCAGGCAGAACAGTTTTCCCACAGCAGAGAGAGGGAGCTTGGCGATAATTTATGACGTCACCCACGGAGACACCGCCCTAAAATTTTATCCCGCAGGACCCTTGGCAGCTGTGGCTATGGATCTGTGCAGAGCGCCTTACCTTTCTCCTGCAGTGCCGCTGATGGTTTCAAGTTGTTGAAATTGTGGTACGCGGCCCCATTCGTGGCCATTACGCTACCTGAGCTCCCTGCGCAGAACCCATACAAAGCAATCTGTAAAACCAACATAAAAAGGAAAGATACCCAGGATAAGCAAAGCACTGCTTAAGAATAGGAATAAGGTTGGAGGCCTGTCACTGCCCAACTTCAAAATGTACTACACGGCTAGAGTGGTCAAAACAGCTTGGTACAGGTACAATGAAAGGTACATCGATCAATGGAACAGGATCGAGAATCCAGAAATTAACGCATCTACATACAGCCAACTTTTGACAAAACACCTAAATATATCACATGGGGAGGTGATAGTCTCTTCAACAGATGGTGCTGGCAGAACTGGAAAATGATATGCAAAAGACTGAAACAAGACCTTCACCTCACACCTTATACAAAAAGCAACTCAACGTGGATTAAGGACCTAAATGTGAATCCCAGAATTATGAAGGCC
>NW_006408532.1:1712311-1713722 GCF_000296735.1 Chrysochloris asiatica | reverse complement strand
AAGCGGGAGGGATAGCCAGAAACATCACAACAGAAAACATGTAAGCCCGTCTTCAGCCTATAACTGACTGGAATACCTTGGCAGGAGGGGGTGGGGGAATGGAAACTACCCAGACCCAAATGGGAGGGGGGCATAAAGGCAAGAAGTGACTGTTTTGCAAGCATTCAAGAGGGAGCCTAGTTCTAGATGGGGCAGGGATAGGCAGAACCTCCACTGAATGATTTCCAAACTGTTGGGACTGGGCTGAGGAAAGGAAATGGGGATAAGACTCTTGTGGTATAACAGTGAATATCTGCTGCCAGGACTAACTGTGAGGGTTGGAAATGTAGAGCAGATTTTTTTTTTTTTTGGCAAAAGATGGAGATTGATTGATTTTGCAGCCCAGGAGTGGAGGTCCCTGGGACCATCAAGTGAGACGAGCGGAAAGTGTGATCCTACCCAGAGAGGCAGTAAGGCCAGGCATGGAGACAGAGATGATGGCATGGACAGATGGAGTGGCTGGGGACACAGGGAGGGAGAGGAGCTGACAGCCAGGGGGGGCGGGCCTGTGGGGTGTATCCTTTAGTTACTTGATGATGCATGGAGGGGATTGTAATCATTGCAATGAAATGAAATACGATAGGATGAATGTGAAGCTGAAGTGGGACAGAAGCAAATAATGATGTATGCACAACCTTGGAACAACAGGGCTCTGGGATACAGAGATTGAGACATGGTTTGCATGGGGAAAAAGAGGGAAATAGTGTTAAGATGCTTGACTGTCTTTTGAATCTTGGTTTCCCTGGCATACCACTATAAAATCGACACTGGAGGGGAAGATAAAGGAATAGCCAGAAATACCACCATAGAAAACTTGTAAGTCTGTCTTCTGCCTATAACTGATTAGAATACCTAAAATGGGGCTACAACCTGCCCAGTGAAGGAGGCTTCCTGTGGAGCCTCCTCTACATTACACAAAACCATAGGTGGAATCCTGAACAGCATCCAGAATCTTTTAAAGGGAAATTTCCACTTGAAACAGCAAGCAGAACAACCTGGAGTGGCCAGAAGAATAGAAGATACTTCCTGAAAGAAAGACTGACAGGAAAAATACAAAACAATATAGGCAGACCAACTGATTATTACAAGAACAAACAAGTGGCTCACTCAGAAGACATCAAGGCAAGTGGTCGGGTCCCCTTCAGGGTAAACCCCCTTCTAAGACTAAGACTCAATGGGAATACTTGCCCTGATTGGTAACCATGTTCATCACCGATAAAGGCAAGTGAGGGAAAAGTAGCAATGAAGCTGTGAACTGAGCCCTACAATGTTCAATAGACTCCTGTGAACCCAAGTGGAGGCCTGGTTGACCAGCAGTGTGGCAAGTCCAGGGGACTCTTGGACCCAGAGTCAGCGACATAGCCACAGAGAA
>NW_006408532.1:1707414-1711931 GCF_000296735.1 Chrysochloris asiatica | reverse complement strand
TCCAGAGGGCATGGAGGAAGGTAGAATCTCTACTGAGTAGTATCCATTCTGTATAGTTGGGGCTGATGAAAGGAGATGCGGATAGGTCTCTTGTGATACAATAGCAAATAATTGTTATCAGGACTGATTGAAGGGGCTGGAAATGTAAAGATAGACATTTTGTGGCAAAGGAAGGGGATTGACTAACTTTTTGGCCTAGGAGCGGAGGTCCCTGGGACCATCAAGGGAGAATTGCTGAGAGCGGAACCCTACCCAGAGAAGCAGTGATGCCAGGGATGGAGGCAGAGATGATGACGCGGGGAGATGGAGTGGCTGGGGACTTTGGACCCGGAGAGGAAGAGGGGCTGTGTGCGGACCACTGGGGGTGGGGGGTGGGGTGGAGCAGGCTTGCAGAGTATACCCTTTGGTTGGTGGATGATACATAGAGGGGATTGTAGCCATGGCAAGGAAACGATATACAATGGGATCAATGTGAAGCTAATGTCCTCACATGTAAACTATTACATAATTCACACTAAAGGATTAAAAAAAAAAAAAAAGGTAAGCACTATATCAGCACTGGCTATTATTATTTTCACTAACGGGAGGTTTTGGGTATGAACATCAGGTGACTGTGTGTGTACACAAGGTTGGGAATATCCAAGTTCAGGTGGATGATTCCTGGCACAAGCCAATCAAAAAGAGGTGTGTGCGAAACCAAGGACTGAAGCAAGGTCCAAAGCCTAACATGACCCAGGGCTTTGCACCAGTTCATTCCAGTTTGACCTCCTGCTGCAAATTTGCCTTCCTACCCTATGTACTGAATCCGAATTTACATTTTAACAAGTTCCTTGGGTGATTCTTATGGATACAGAAGGACCAGCTGGGCATCTCGTTAAAATGTAGATTCAGATTCAGTATATCAGGGGTGGAAAGGTTCATTCTCAGCAGGGAGCCTAAATGGAATAAACCAACTTGAAGCTCTGATGTAACCCAGGCATACTCCTCTCCCAAAGGCACACCCCTTCCCGCTGCCTCCTTGGAGGAGTGAGAGTACCACGCCAAAGTGGGGGACAAGTGGCCATCCCACTCTCCTGCCCCTGCCACCTACCCAAAGATCTGACAGGAGGTGAGGGCTGGAGACAGACAAGCCAAGGGACCAATCCCTCCCACTCCACAACCTGACAGCTGCGGCCCAATTAAAATCAACAGTTCACAGGTGTTCCCGGTAATGACTCATGCACAAAAAGCTCCACTCCCTTTAGGGGTCTTTTAAAAAAATTTAAAGCTCTTTAAATTTTATTCATCCACAACATCAAACCAGGGAGGAAGTAGTAAAAGCTGATGGGGAGGAGATCACACACGCATACACACACACACACACACACACACACGCTAACTTACACACACACATACACACCAACACTTTGGCACAAACATTTGCACCTGTTGGCCACTTCAACACACATGCACAGACGCAAATATTATTATGCCCAGATATACACTCAGATACAAAAACACACATTCTAACTCATGCCATCCAAATCCATAACCACATTTCTATACCTTGCTCATACTCACATATTCTCCAACTGTATTAATTTTCTATTGCCATGTAACAAATTACCATAACCATAGCAACTTAAAACAATGCCTGTTTGTTATCTCAGTTTCCATGGGTCAGGATTCTGGGCATGGCTTAGCTGGATCCCCACTCTGGGTCTCACAAGGCTATAGTCAAGTTATTATCTGTGCTGAATTCTCATCTGGAGAATTCCTTCTACTGGAGAAGAATTCCTTTCTGAACCCCTTCAGGTTGTTATTAGGTGCCATTGAGTCAATACTGACTCATAGCAACCCTATGCGCAACAGAATGAAACACTGCATGGTCCTGGGCCAACCTCATAATTGTTGCCATGCTTGAGCCCATTGATGCTGCCATATTGCCAATCCATCTCACTGGGGGTCTTCCTCTTTTTCTCTGACCCTCTGCCTTACTAAACATGATATACTTTTCCAGTGACTGGTCCCTCCTGACAATGTGTTCAAAGTATGAGAGACAAAGTTTGGCCATCCTGGCCTCCAAGGAGCAATCTAGCTGTACTTCTTCCAACACAGATCTGTTTGTTCTTTTGGCAGCCCATGGCAGGTTGTAAGCACAATTCATTTCCTTGAATTTTTAGGATTGAGGGTCTGGGTCTGGCTGGAGGCTATCTGCAGTTCCTTGTACCATGAGCTGGCTCAACACAGCTATTTACTTCATCAAGTGAGCAAGGAAAATTTGTCTAGTTCAGGCTAGCAAGACAGAGCCATGTTTATGGATACAAGGGAGCTTCAAAAAGTTTGTGGAAAAATGGAATTAAAAGATCATGGAATTTTTCCACAAACTTTTTGAAACTCCCTCATAGAGTAATATAATCATGCAAGTGATTTTCCTTATTTCCTTTGCCATATCCTTTTGGTTAGAAGTTAAGTCAGAAGTCTCGCCTACATTCAAAGGGAAGAGATTATACAGGTGTGAATGGGGGTCACTCTTGGGTCTGCCAGTTATACCAGTTCACATGCAATTTTCCACCCTCGAATGTATGTACTCACAGAGCACATACCCTCATTTACCCAGCCTTTTACAAACCCTTATCTACATACTCAGCAATCTCAAACCACCCTTGAAGGTTCCAGATAACCTGGTCAGGCAGGTCAGACCTGACCACTAAAGCCACCCTGAAACCAAACACTCTCAGAACTGGAATCAAATCCCACTGCCCAGCCTCTGCTCCCTCCATCACTCTCTCTTTATGGCCTTTATTGTTTTCTCAGCTCCTGGCCCCACCTTTGTCCTACCTCTTCTCCTCTTTCTGTTCATTCTCCCAGTATCTACACAGACATTGTCCCTTAACTCTGCCCTGGGTCATAGACAGGACTAATGTCTGTTCACTACCATCCAGTACTTGGTTCCCACCCTGATTTTGCCACAGTGTGAACCCTGTTTCATGTGATTGATAATTCCTATTAAAGTAAAAGCCACAACACCTTTTAAAATTTCCCAGCCCTAACACCATCCCTCCCAGCTTCTAGTCCACACAGATCAGTTTTCGGTATATATCTGATAAGTTTATTAAATTGTTTGAAAAATGTTCATTAACAATGCAGAGTCCTGTAGCATCCACTAGAGCAGGGGTGTTGTTGTTAAGTGCTGTTGAGTCAAATCTGACTCCTAGTGACCCTATATAGGGTTTCCAAGGAGCAGCTGGTGGGTTTGAACTGCAGACCTTGTGGTTCACTGTCCAGTGCTGATCCTATAATGCTACACCAGGAGCATGGGTGGGGAACCCTGTTTTCTGCAAAATTTATAACATCATTCATAGGCCATACAAAATTATCAACTTAAAAATTATTGAGAACAAACAAGATGACGGATCGGGTGGAAGTGCACTGAGGAGCTCCACCAGCAACAACACAGAATCTAGGACCAAGCAGGCTCAGGGGATGGTCCCAGAACTCTGAACCACATATAAAGGAATATTTAGAAGGTTGGATGACCTACAGCTGGGGGAGTTTGCGGCAGAAACAAGAAATCCATTGCTTTCTGGTTCGGGATGCTCAGCTGCTTCAGGAGCCACCACCATCTTGTGTGGGGCCAAGTTGGGGAAGGATCAGAGCAGACACAGATGCCTGACAGAGCCGCAGAGATAGAGGTGTAGACATTCTTTTTTTTTTTGGTATCTGTTCATTGGTCCCTTGCTGTCTGCTTACCTTAATTCTGGTGACTATAGGGGTGCCTGAGCTAGTGGACACCCCAGCCCCACCCTCAGAGGGTTCTACTACACATGCACACGGATCTCATCAAAATTTAAAGAGACAATTTCCACTTAAAACCAAATGGCCACATATGTCCCTGAACTGTTTATAACTAGAAAAAAAAGGCCTGAACGGGAATTGTGGAGTGGGACAAGCAGTCAAAAAAGGAAATAGGCTGAAAATTAAATCTTAAATTACATCACAGCAACCAACAGTGGCATCTTGAAATTTCTTAAGAAGAAGAGTAAAAGGGAAGCCCATTTCCTGATCACATCTACCTGGAGGCAATCAGAAAGCATAAAAAATACCAAAATACATACCCATCTTAGTATTAAGGCCACAGATAACTCCTGAAGATGCCAAAAAACTGAAACAGATGACCATATCAGCACATGTCCAGAAACAAGATAAAGTGACTGAGGCAAATGAGCTGGAAGTAGACCTACACTCCATACTGAAAGATAATCAGGCTTTGGAAATGCTGGAGAAGGAATTCAGAAACATTATAATAAAATATATCAAAATACTATATAATGGAGTTGAGAAAAATAAGGAAGAAGTCAGGAAAGCACTACAGGAACAGTCAAATAAGATAGATACAGCATTGGATAGAATTCAAAACCTACAGAAAGAGGTCCAAACAATTAATAATAGAATATCAGAAATGGACAATACACTGAAAGGGCAAAGGAGTAGAATTGAAGAGATAGAAGCCAGAACTAGTGAGCTAGAAGATAAAT
>NW_006408532.1:1706779-1707314 GCF_000296735.1 Chrysochloris asiatica | reverse complement strand
TACTATTGTAAAATAGACACTTGAGTGGGATAGAAAGGAATGTTGGGAAACATGATTAAAGAAAACTTGTAAGCCCATCTTCAGCCTATAACTGACTGGAATACCTAAAGTTGCCCAGTGAAATAGGCCTCATGCAAAGACTTTACAGAGTATAGGACCTTATGTGGAATCCTGAGTCCCATCCACAACCTTATATTCCACTAGAAAGGACAAGAAGACTGTGACAGAAGACACATCTTCATGATGAACCTGACCTATACTCAGGTGGTAGTTACTTTAAATACCAACAGAGAGGGAAAGAGTCTTCACATCAAGTATCAATGCTATCCCCTCTGTGCAGATAGAGATGGGCAACTTAGACATTGGCTACCTAAAATGAGGGGGCAATAAAGGCACGAAGTGAGTGGCTTACAAGGTTTCAAGAAGAAGTTTAGTTTAAGAGTATGGGGGCAAAGAGAGAGTCCCCACTGAATAGCTGTCATCTTGTCTGGATGGGTCTGGTGAAAAGAGATGGGGATAAGATTCGTAAGATTCA
>NW_006408532.1:1700960-1706379 GCF_000296735.1 Chrysochloris asiatica | reverse complement strand
AAACTGATGATATGCCCTGTAAACTTTCACTCAATCCACAATAAAAACCTTAAATATTAAAAAGAAAAGAAAAAAAAAAACTATATTGACAAGACAGGCATAGTTTGCTAACCCCATGAAATACAAAATAGCCCAGTTCTCGAGGAATTCCTTGAGCCTTTTGACAAAGGTAGCTGTGAAAATATAAGATCCCTTTGCTGTTGTTAACTGTTATCCAGTTGGTTCTGACTCATAGAGATCTTATATAGGGTTTCTAAGGAGCAGGTGGTGGATTTGAAACACCAGCCTTGTGGTTAACAGTGCTTATTCTACAGCACCACACCAAGATTTCTAAGATCCCTTTGAGAGATGAATAAATTCATGCCAATTGCTTCCTCTTTATAATGAGAAATAATATCCAATCCCTTCTGAATCAGTTACTCCAGGAAGAGATTCAAGTAGATTCCAAATGTGAAATGTTGAGCTTCTCCATTAATTGTACAGAATTCCATCACAGCATTGTTGTTAAGTGCCATTGAGTCGATGCTGACCCATAGCGACCCTGTATAGGGTTTCCAAGGAGCAGCTAGTGAGCTTGAACTGCCGACCTTGCAGTTCAAATGGCTTTGCAGTCTGGCGCATTAACCCACAGCGTCACACCAGGACTCCACCATCATAGTAATGACTCCTAAAAAATGGATAGGCCCTTATCAACAAGACCACGGTTGGGATTCATTCTGGCTCCTTCCTGTCACTCATTCCCCATTGCTTTCCTGTATCTCAAACTTTTCTTGTCCACTTCATTACCCTCAAGGTGGGTCCTCTCATCCCTTCTATCTTGAATAACTACAGTGACCTCCACTGGTCTTCCTGGCTTCTCTATCCTTCGTCTACATCACTATTAGAATAATCTTCCCTTAATCTGTTTCTGCCATGTCTCCTCAACCTTCAATGCCTCCATGGCCCATGTATAAAGTACACATTCCTTGGTTTAATGTAGTAGATCTTGATTGTTTGGCTTCCCACCCTCCTCCAATTTCCAAGACTCCTTTCTTCTTTCTGGAAACTTCCCATCAAACTCCCAATGCACACACTCTTTCACCTACAGGATGATGGCATGAGTGAGTGATCATGTAGTGGATATAGCCTGAGTCACAGTTGATTGCTTCATGGGTGGGCAAGTGACTAAAGCTGAATTGATCAGAGGTCTTGTCTAAAAATTTGGACCTAAAACTGAAATGAGAGGTCAGGTTATTCAGGGTAACTGAGTTTAGGACATGTAAACTCAAGTGGTCTTGATCGCCATAGCCATCAGAGTTACCAGAAACAGGGAGAAGGTAGTGAGCTGGAGCATGAAACAAGGAAAGCATATCCCAGGCTGGTTTCTGGGAGCTTCAGGCCCTGGTTCTCTCTGCTGAAGAGCTCAACCCATGTCTTCAGTGAGAGAGCATATCATCAGTTTTACATTCATCCTTATTTGGACATGAGTTTCCCAGAGTTGGTTTCTGTTACTAGCAGCCAAGAATGAGATTCTAAGTATTTAATCACTAGAAGGTGTCACCCTGGCAATCAGCTGCACTGGCTCTGGAGCAGGGTCCTAACAGTCCACTCCTATTAAGGACATTAGCCTTTTAGTTGCTGGAGAGTGAAGATGTCCAGGGTACCCAGGGAAGGGCCAGGGTGGTCTGATATTAGGAATGACAATGACAAGTTCTCCAGGGACTTGGGCTAGCCACAACTTATCAACCAAATACAAATATGTGAATGCATTGAGAAGATGCTAGTTGAATATAAGCCCTGCTTGCCTGAAGAATGGATCTAACCAATATAATCAGACCCTTCATGCTCAGATTCTACCTATTTTCCTAGTCTTAAATTTCACCCTACCTTCAACATTCACTCAACAAACATTCTTGGAGGCGTCCTCTGTGGTGATGAAGACAGCACCATCCCTGTCCTCCCATACTTAGTTTCATCTGTAGCACTGTAGAGCAGATTTGTTTAGGCTGGTCGGTCTGCCCTAGAATGCCCTATCCTTGCTTTTCTGACCAGTTGAAGTTTTACCAGCCTCCAAGACTCTTCTTAGAGTCCCGGTGTGGTGCTGTGAGTTAATGCGCTAGACTGCACAGTCAGTTTGAACTACAAGGTTGGTGGTTCAAACTCACCAATCACTCCTTGGAAACCCTCTAGAGGGTTGCTATGGGTCAGAACTGACTTGACGGCACTTAACAACAACAACAAAGACTCCTTTTCCTGTCAGAACTCTTATCAGAACTCCCCTCCCTTGACTCCTTTTACTCCTATGGCCCTTCATACTCTTCTGCCCACACTTATTAGAATCCATCTCTTATTGGAGGTCTCTCTGTGTCTGTCTCCCAACCCCAACTCCTCTTCCCACTGTCAGAGGAACAGTAGGGGGTCAGGGTTACCTCTGTGTCCCAGCAGCAGCTATCCCTTAGCTCTGCACATAGTAGGGATTTTAATTGATTACTGGTGTTAGTTGTTGATGTTAGGTATTGTTGAGTCAGTTCTGACTCATAACAACTTCTGCACAATAGAACGAAACACTGCCCAGTCCTGTGCCATCCTCACAATTGCTGATGTTTCAGTCCATTGTTGCTGCTACTTTATCAATTCATCTCATTAAGGGTCCTCCCTATATGTCTCTTAGAAAGAGCTAGCAAAGTACTTACAATCAGTTGCCACTGAGTGAACACTAATTCGTGGTGACCCCGTGTGTGTCCGAGTAGAACTGTGTTCCATAGGGTTTTCAGTGACTGGCTTTTTCAGAAGTAGACTGTCAGGCCTTTCTCCCAAGGGACCTCTGGGTGGATTTGAACCTTCAACCTTTAGGTTAGCAATCGAGGTTGTTAACCATTTGGACCTAGGCAGAGGGCTTAGAACCTTGCTATTCAACATGCAGTCTATGGACCAGTGGCAGCAGTGTCACCTGGGTACTTGTAAACTCTCAGGCTCCCCAAAATCTTGGCTAAACAAATCCCAGGTGATTCATGTGTACATAAAGGCTAAAAAAGCACTTATATAGGTCCATGGTTCTCAAACTTGGTTGCACATGGGAATCACCCAGGGAATTTTTTAAACTGCTGATGCTTGGGTCCCACTATAGAGATTCCGATGTAATTGACCTGGTGGGGCCTGGGCATCTGAATTAATTCCCCCTACCCAATGTGATTTTAATGTGCAACCGTGTTTGAGAACCCTGGTCTATTGTTGTTAGGCGCTGTTGAGTCAATTTTGACTCATATACAACTCCATGTGACAGAGTAGAATTGCCTCATGGGTTTGGTTGGGTGTAATCTTTAAGGAAGCAAATCATCAGGTCTTTCTCCTGTGGAGTCACTGGGTGGGTTTGAACCACCAACTTTTTGGTTAACAGCTGAGTGCTTAAGTTTTTATGCCATAAGACTTCTCTAGTACTATTGAATGAATGAACCAATATTCAACCAACATTTTTTGAGCATTTCAGATAACCCTCACAACAACCCTGTAAGGAATGAACTAATATTATCCCCATTTCACAGATAAGGAAAGTAAGGCTGGGGCAGGGGAAAGAAGTGCTGAAAGTAAACAACAGAGTCCCTTAATGTTTGCGCTGCCCCAAGCTGCCTCCCTGGACAAGGCTAGAGCCCTCAGGAATCAAACTCAGCTCCATCCTGTCTTCATTTTCTTGCACAAGCAGAAGCCCCTGCAGCCACATGGGAAAACAAGCCCCTTGGGGCACCAGGAGGCAAAACACACATAAATAAAGCTTGAACCCCAGCGCTCGTTGTGAAGATTAGGCATATATTTATAAAAATCACCAGAGCCACTGTTCCTCGGTTTCGTGTTTCATTTACGGCGAACACAAATAGCTTCAGCACGAATATCTGGGATCAAAACAGAGCTGCAGGTTCCGGAGCATCTGTGCTATAGGAGGTGCAGTATGCACTGAGATAATTTTAGCCGAATGTGTTATAAACAAGATCTGCAGAACCGCGCGGCGGGCTGAGTTTTGAAAACTTAGGATTCTAAATGTATAAATTGTTTGGAACATTTAACATCTAGTCATTAAGAAGTCACCCCCTTGCCCTTCGTTTTCAGTGCGAAGCTTGCAGCACGGCAGCCTCCAGCTGACACTCCCTTCCCGAGTATTAAATAGGGACCACTAGGCTGTGATACACACACACACACACACACACACACACACACACACAGGCACGCAGGCACACACCAGCTGGTCCAGACCGTTCCTTAGAAGGCAGGAGCAGCACCGTGGCAAAACATCTGTTCACCGCTGTGCTACAAAGAACGTTTCTCAGGGACTGAGTCTTTTTTTTTTTTTTTTCTATTGCATTTTTAAAAATCATCTTACACCTCAGGCTCTAAACACCCCCTAGGGTAGAGGAAGGAAGGCAAGCAGGGAAGAAGGGAGGGAACTAGCTTTTATTGAGCACCTATTATGTACCATGTACTGGACTGTTTGTTATCATGATATTGCCCCCTTTTGTACAGCGGGTAAAACTGATACTCAGAGGGAAGTGATGTGCTCAAGCCAAAGAGATGTTCGAAGGCTCTGATGGGATTTTAATAGAAAGAAAAAGTGTTGGAAATGGCAGCCATAAGGCAGACTCCTGTAACTTACAGAGTTGTTTCTGTTAGGATATCTGGAATCTTTCTTTTTCCCTGTTCAACATTCCCTTTTTAGTCATATAGCACTATATGTAGTAATAAATGATACAGAAGAGGTTGTGGTAAAAAGTCTCCCACCCTTACGTACCCCCACTTGACCTGGGAACAAAAACTAAATCTTTGGCCAGTAATTTTATATCTCTAGCTAATGTGCAAGGAGCTCTGGTAGCGTAGTGGTTACAAATCAGGCTGCGAACCTCAAGGTCAACAGTTTGAAACTACCAGCTGTTCCGCAGGCAAAAGATGAGGCTTTCTGCTCCCATAAAGATTTACAGCCTCAGAAACCTTGTGCAGGTTCGCTATGAGTTGGAACCAACTCCACTGCACCTAACCGTGTACCACCACCAGCTAATGTGTTTTTTGTGGATTTCCTGCTTTACCATCATTGTTGTTGTTGTTGTTGTTAAGTGTCATTGAGTCACTTCTGACTCATAGTGACCTTGTATAGAATTTCTTAGGCATGGCTGGTAGGTTTGAACCATTGACAGTCCAGTGCTTATCCTACAGCGCCAATATAGTATCAACTCCATGATCTGAAGGATGAGAATTTAGCTCATTTCCACTGTCTTTTCTTCTTTTTCTCCCAATGTTTGGAAGTTAAATACTTGTTTTTAAATCTTCTATTGGTTGTCTTTGAAACTTCAAATAATATGTAAATAATTTCCTTTAACCCATTGTTTCTTGTTTACAATATCTAAATAAAATGTTAAGAATATTCTTGACTCTCTACTTTGAAAATGAGGCTATTTAC
>NW_006408532.1:1695980-1700860 GCF_000296735.1 Chrysochloris asiatica | reverse complement strand
AGGCTTTCTACTCCCGTAAAGATTTACACCCTCGGAAACCCTATACAGGGTCGCTATGGGTCGGAACCGACTCGATGGCACATAACAACAACAACAACAACATATTTAGTTAAACATTTAACTCACCCCTAATGTGATAGCTGGACATGTGGCATTGCAGGATAAGCAGGATAAGCACTGGACTATGAACTGCAAAGTCAGTAGTTCAAACCCACTAGTTTCTCTTCAGAAACCCTATACAGAGTTGTTATGAATCAGAACCAACTCGACAACACTTAACAACAACAACAATGTGATGGCTGGAATCGCAGTTGCCTTGGCAGGGCCAGATGTTCCCCACCCCTGCTCTAGAGGCTTCTTCAAAGGTGGATACTATGGAAGGAAATGGCAGAGGCTTTGGAGTACTGGGAACCTGGGTAGCCTTGAGCAAGTCACTTCCCATTGTTTATAAAATGTGAATAAGAATTACATTTCATTTGTAGCAACACAAGCTAAATGTACACCTACTGTTATGGATTGAACTGTGTCTTCAAAAAAAGGTAAGCTGAAGTCCTAACCCTTATACATGTGAAGGTGACCTTGTTTGAAAATAGAGTCTCTGATGGTTATCAGTTAGGTTCACTCCAGTAAGGATGTACTGGAATAGAGAGGGTCCTAATCCAAAATCCAATATGAATAGTGTCTTTATAAAGAGGAGACGATCTATACAGACAGGGGAACAGAGAAAGGATGCCATGCAATGCTGTCGCTGAAAACCAAGGAATACCTGGAGCTACCAGAAGCTAAGAGAGAAATACAGAACAGATTCTCCTTCAGTTGTTTCAGAAAGAAACAACATGACTGATATCTTGATTTGGACTTCTAGCCTTCAGAACCGTGAAACAATACATTTTTGTTCTTATAAACCACCCAACTTGTTACAGCAGCCCTTAAAAACTAAGACACCTACTCTGTGGTTCAGCAATTCCGTATATACCACAGAAATGCAAACATGTATCCATCAAAATTCTAGGAAGCTCATCTAAGAACTATTCAGAACAACCTTAAACTGGAAAATACCCATATGTGCATCAGAATAGGATGGATATATTAATTGTAGCATTGTTGTACAATATAGCAATGAAAAAGAACAGACTACAACTGCATGCATCATTGTGGGTGCATCCCACAATGTTCAACAAAGGAAGCCTGACACGGATGTGAATATACTCTATGATTCTATTTATTATTGTTGTTGTTAGGTGTTGTGAAATCAGTTCTGACTCATAATGACCCTATGCACAACAGAACAAAACACTGGCCCGTGCTATGCTATCCTCACAATTGTTGTTATGCTTGAGCTACTGTGCCAATCCATCTTCTTGGGGGTCTTCCTCTTCTTTTACCAAGCCTGATGTCCTTCTCCAGAGAATGGTCCCTCCTGGCAACATGTCCCAAGAACGAGACGTGAAGTCTTGCCAACCTCACCTCTAAGCAGCATTCTAGCTGTACTTCTTCCAAAACAGTTTTATTTGTTCTTCTGGAAGTCCATGTTACTTTAAATATTCTTCTCCAACGCCATAATTCAAATGCAATCATCCTTATTTAGTGTCCAGATTTTCATGTGCAAATGAGATGATTGAAAATACCATGGTTTGGGTCAGGTCCTCAAAGTGATATCTTTGCTCTTGAATAGTTTAAAGAGTTCTTTTTCAGATTTGTCTAATGTAATACTAGCTTGATTTCTTGGCTGCTGCTTCTGTAAGCATTGATTGTAGATCCAGGTAAAATGAAATCTTTGACAATTTCAAACTTTTCTCTGTTTATCATGATGTTATTTATTGATCCAGTGTGAGGATTTTCGTTTTCTTTGCATTCAGATGCAGTCCATACTGAAGGCTGTAGTCTTTGATCTTCATCAGTATCTCAAATCCTCTTTGCTTCCAGCAAGCAACCTTGTGCCATCTGCATATCACACATTGTTAATAAACTTTCCTCCAATCCTAATGTCATGTTCTTTATATAATCCATCTTCTCAAATTATTTGCTCAGCATACAGTGTCCCTGTGCTTTGTTCGAATGACTTCCTCTTGATGTATTGTGCTCAGGTTCCTCATGAGCACAATTAAATGTTTTGGAATGCCCATTCTTTGCAATGTTATATATCATTTGTTATTATCCACACAGTGCAATGCCTTTGCATAGTCAATAAAGCATAAATAAACACCTTTCTGGTATTCTCTGCTTTCAGACAAGATCCATCTGACATCAGTAATGATATCCCTAGTTCCACATCCGTTTCTGAATCCAGCTTGAATTTCTGGCAACTCCCTGTCAATATACTGCTGCAAACGTTTTTGAATGATCTTTTGCAAAATTGTACTTGTATGTGATATTAATAATATTATTTGGTGATTTCTGCATTCTGTTGGGTCACCTTTCTTTAGAGTGAGCACAAATATGGATATTTTCCAATCAGTTAGTCTAATATCTGTCTTCCAAATTTCTTGATATAAATGAGTGAATGCCTGTATAGCTGCATCATTTTGTTGAAACATTTCAATTTGTATTCCATCAGTTCCTGGAGACATGTTTTTCACCAACGCTCTCAGTACAGCTTGGACTTCTTCCTTCAACACCATTGGTTATTGGTAATATCCTACCAATTCTTTTTGTTACAGGGACTCTGTGTATTCATTACATCTTCTTTTGGTGCTTCCTACATCATTCAATATTTTGCCTAGAGCATCTTTCAATGTTGCAAATCAAGGCTAAGGTTTATCTCCAGTTCTTTTCAGCTTGAGCAATGCTGAGTGTGTTCTTCTGTTTTGGTTTTATGATTCCATTTATAGGAAGTTCAAAAACAGGCAAAATGAGTTATGGGGCTAGAAGTCGGGATAGTGGTCACCTTGGGGTGAATAGTGACTAGAAAAGGGACACAGGGGTGCAGATTACATGAGTGTGTTGTTCAGTTTGTGAAAATCTATTGATTTATAGTGTATGTACTTTTCCATGTGTTGTTAGGGGAAAATACCCCACAAACAAACAATGATAAGGGACAGTCTAATGTCAATGTGCACCTGGCACATAATAGCCACTCCATTAAGATTTGCTTTGCGTTCTCCTTCCTGAAGGGCAGGAAGAACATCCAAATGCTCTGTCCTCTGTTAGCATTACACTTACACCAGGCAGTGAGTCTGTCTTGTGTCTCACACCCTTGAAGCACCTAAACATTTTTCATAAGGCTTGACATCTCCCCCATCCTTCCAACCTTCAAATGTGTATTCCTACCCTTTTGCACTCCTCCAGAATCCTTCCTAATTATGCTCCTCCTTCTGCTGTAACTGAACTCGGTAGCGAGGCCTGGGGTGTTGGCACTGATATCTCCGGCTGCACCCTCCCTTCCTTGTCGGCCCCCTCACAGTTTTATTGTCAGAATTTCTTCTCTGATAGCCTGACATTCCTTTCCGCATCTTAATAATCAGCCTCAACTTTCCTGTGAGTTCTTTGACATCTATTTTCCAAGGGAAGGGGAGCACAGTCTGATCTGAGTGCTGCAAGGAATGCTGGGATATCAGGAGACACCTAGGAATCCTGTTTGCATGAGGACTCACCAGGCCTTCATGGCTGTAATAAAACTCTGTTAACTAGACAAGCATAATTTGCTAACCCATGAAATACCAGGTAACCTGATAATGATAAGTGGACTCTGGGAAACCATTATTCACACTCTTGGGTTACAAAGAGAGATCAAGACTGAAGTTTGGAGGAAGTTCCTTGGTGACCAGATACTCACCTTGTGGGAGGAGAGAGTTGCAGACCCTGGTTCTGGGGTTGGGTGGTAATGGGCAATGGGAGAAGAGTTTCGATAGATTGATAAGGAACAGGAGTCAGCAGACTTTTTTCTGTAAAGGGCCAGATAGTAAATATTACAGACTTTGCAATTAAAACAATACCTAAATGAATGACGGTGGGTGACTGTAATAAAACTATATTGACAAGGAGAACAAACAAGATGGTGGATTGAGTGGAAGTACAGTGAGGAGCTTCGCCAGCAACAACACAGAAAACCCAACCAAGCAGACTCAGGGGATGGTCCCAGAACTCTGAACTACATATAAAGGAACATTTATAAGGTTGGAAGGCTTACAAATGGGGGAATTTGTGGCAGAAGCAAGAAATCCATTGCTTTCTAGTTTGGGATGCTCAGCTACTTCAGGAGCTGCCATCTTGGGTGAGACCAAGCGGGGGAAGGATCACAATGGCCACATACGCCTGGCAGAACCATGGAGATAAAGGTGTGGCCATTCTTTTCTTTTGGTATCTGTTCATTGGCCACTTGCTGTCTGAGCACCTCCATTCTGGTGACTATAGGGATGCCTGAGTTGGTAGACACTCCAGCCCCACCCTCAGAAGGTTCTACTATGCATGCGCACAGATCTCCTTAAAATTTAAAGTGACAGTTTCCAATTAAAACCAAATGGCCACAGCCAGCCCTGAAGTGTTTATAAGTAGAAAAAAGGCCTGAACAGGGATTGTGGAGTGGGACAGGCAGACAAAAAGGGAAATAGGCCAAAAATTAAATCCTAAGTTACGTCAAAATGACCAACAGTGACATTTTGAAACTTCTCAAGAAGAAGAGTAAAAGGGAAGCCCATTTCCTGATCACATCTACCCAGAGGCAATCAGAAAGTATAAAAAATACCAAAATACATACCCATCTAAGTATCAAGGCCACAGATAACTTCTGAATATGCCCAAAAAACAGAAGCAGATGACCATATCTGCACACGTCCAGAAATGAGATAAAGTGACTGAGGCAAATGAGCTGGAAGTAGACCTACACTCCATACTGGAAGATGGGCAGGCTTTGGAAATGCCAGAGAAGGAATTCAGAAAAA
>NW_006408532.1:1686365-1689230 GCF_000296735.1 Chrysochloris asiatica | reverse complement strand
TCGGAAACCCTGTACAGGGTCGCTATGGGTCGGACCCGACTCGATGGCACTCAACAACAACAACAACAACACCCTTTGAAACAGCACTGGACTGCAAACTACAAGGTCGGCAGTTCAAACCCACTAGCTGCTCCTCAAAAACCTTATACAGGGTTGCTGTGAGTTGGAATCGACTTGACAGCACTTAACAACAACAACAACCTTTACTGCCGACCACACTTTTCACATTGTCAAGGTCCTTATAGTCTGATATCCAACCACAACCAGTACTTATATGCTTTGTCCATAATTTGACTATGAAAATTGAAAACCAATAAGCAGTATTTATGTTATTATGACTGTGTAAATATTGGCCATTGCTGAGTGAAATAACATCGTAGGATTTAGTTTCTTATCCTAAAACCTAGCATCAGGACCGTTGCTTAGTAGTAGGAGACTTTCCTTAGTATCATGGTCAAATCTTGCTTCTTTTCTTATGCTCTATTAAGTCCTGGTGTGGCACTGTAGGATAAGCACTCGACTGTAAGGTCAGTTTGAACCACAAGGTTGGCGGGTCAAACTCATCAGCCACCCCTCAGACACCTATACAGGGTCAATACGAGTTGAACTGACTCAATTGTACTTAACAATGACAACATCAAGCACTGATACACACTGGACTGGGATCACAGGGAAAGCAGTTCAAACCCACCTGCCACTCTCAGAAATCCTATACAGGGTCGCTATCAGTCAGAACCAATTCAATGGCACACAACAACAACGTCATCAAACACTGAAAAGATTGTCATAGTTTCATTTACTTCACATTTGGACCATGACTTTCTTACAAAGTTTTGATTTTCCTGGAATTTCTGATTGCCTTTTCTTACTTTCTTTTACTTTGCCATACCTTCCATTTTTTCAAAATGCTATTGCTCCACTAGGTTATCAAATTCCCTCTTTCCTCAGAAACTTCCTTCTCAGACCTGCTCATTCTCCTGCTCCCATCTGGCCTTCCTAACCCTGCTGCCTGGCTGGCTGCCATCCTGGAATTACTCAGTTCTTTCACTTGGGTTGGATCCACTATTCCTGGGTCCGATGTCTTCTTCTTTCTTGGTTTATTCCCTTATTTTGCAGGGATAAATCTTCAAACAACCTAATAAAAAGGGTGAGTGGAAAGCAAAAAAATTTTTTGTATCATTGGATGTCTGAACGTATTCTCTTTCTCGTATTTGATAGTAAAGATGAATCTAGAGTCCCTGAATGGTGCAAATGGTTAACAGTACTAGACTGCTAACCTAGAAGTTGGAGGTTCAAGTCCACCAAGAGATACCTCAGAAGGAAGGTCTGGTGATCTACTTTCAAAAAATTAACCACAGAAAACCCTCTGGAGCATAATTCTACTCTGGCACAGATAGGACTTGACATCAACTGACTTAAAAATGAGTCTAGAATCTAAGTTGAAAATAATTTTCCTTCAGAATTTTAAAATTAATTCTGCTTTGTCTTTTAGAATACAGTGTTGTAAGGAGATGGTTAATGCTATTCTGATTCCATTCCTTTGTATGTGAACTGCCTTTTCTTTCTGGATTTTTAGGATTTTTCTCTTTATTTTACTATTTCACAAAATGTCTAGGGGCAGCTGTTTTCTTATCCATCCCAGTGGGGCCCTTTAAAATGTAGATTCTGTTCTTTTTCAACTCTGAAAAATCCTCTGCTGCTATTTCTTTGACTAAGGAGCCCTGGTGACCCAATGACTAAGTTCTTGATTGCTAACTGAAAGGTCAGTGACTAGAACCCACCAGCTTCTCCTTGGAAGAAAAAATGTGGTAAGCTGCTATCATAAAGGTTACAGCCTAGGAAACCCTATAGGGCAGTTCTACTCTGACACATAACGTTTCTTTGACTATTTCATCCCCTCTATGATCTGGTGTGGTGCTATAAGATAAGCATTGGACCTCCTTGGAAATCCTATACAGTCAAAACTGACTTGATGGCATTTAACAACAACAACATGATCCGTTTAATCTTTCTAGGACTCAAGCTGGTTTATATAGCTCTCACCTTTTTTATATTTTCCATTTCTTTTATTTATTTACTCTATATTCTTTATATATATAGTTGTTGTTGCTGTTGTTAAGTGCTGTAGAGTCAGTTCCAACTCATAGTAACCCTGCATAGGGTTTCCAAGGAGCGACTGGTGAGCTTGAACCACTGAGCTTATAGTTCAAACGGCTTTGCAGTCTGGCGCATTAACCCACAGCGCCACACCAGGACATATATTTGCTTTTTGTTATAAATTGAGTGGTTTACAGTTAAGACCATTAGTTTTACATTCAACAAGTAATATATTTTGTTTCATCTCAATGATTGCAATCCCATACATGCAACAACAGTTATCTTGCTTCCTCCCTGTGGCTCCTCTTTCCATTCTACCTCCCATCCTATTCCTTCTCAACTTTATCCTTAGGTAGATGTTGTCCTTTTGATTTTGAATGATTGACTGTTTAGGTAGATGTTGTCTTAGGTAGATGTTGTCCTTTTGATTTTGAATGATTGACATTCATAGTGAGCATACCTTACTAGTGTTGTTGCTCCACCCTATATGCCTATATCACTATCTACTGCTTGGCTGTTGGCTGTAAACTGGGCCATGAGGGAGAGTTCCTTTCCAGACCTCAAGGGTGGTCGAGGGCCATAGTCTCAACCACCCATAAGTCTCTTTCTGACCCATAAGCCTGATCATTTTAAAATTAATTTTGAGTTTTATTCCACATATTTTGCTGCTCTACCTTCTAATGAGATCCCTTTCAGTTTACTCTATATTCTGGAAGGTACCTTTAATTTTGTGTTCCAGTCTTTGTGTTTTGTTTTGTTTTTAAATAT
>NW_006408532.1:1677954-1686265 GCF_000296735.1 Chrysochloris asiatica | reverse complement strand
TATAGAATAAATTTGTTATATATTCTAGTTAATCTTTCACAGTTATTTTTTATTCTCTGATCGTTGATTTTTCATGACAACCTAGTTTTGTTTTATGACTGTACTGTTTTCTAATCTAAGTAGATTAATTAGAGGGGTTCTGAAGTTCTCTTCTCTTCTCTGAATTAGTTCTATTTTCTCTCAGGTCAGCTTTTCCGTTATCTTGATCTTTTTATTTCATGATGTTGCTTCTCCTCATATGTCTGTCTGTTCATATTTATAAAAGCCAGGATAGCTGGTGTTGATTACTCTGCTCTTTTGTAAATAGGATTAGTTTACACTAGGCCTCTGAACAACTGAAATTTTGGCCTGTTGTGGTCTGGGTGGGTGGGGTGGGGTGGAGTGTATGACTGGCAGGCTTTGTCTAAAGGCAAGTATGCACAAAGTCACCTGTATGTAGGGCCCCCACTTGCCAGAATAAGGAGTCCTTTTCTTCAAGTGACCAAAATGTGCTTTAGGAGCCTTAGGTTTTCCAAGACAAATTACCTAGTTTCTTAAATAGGATTCTTATGCTATTTGGGCCTGGGGATAAATGCTGCTGCCTGCTTTCTATATAAGATAGGGCTGGAGAGACAAACAAGGGCTATGATTTCATATACAGACTTGCAGGTAATGGCTTGCCTTCAGCCCCCTATTCTCTTCTACCTTCCACCAGACTGCTGACTCAAGGGCAAACTCTCTCTAGGATCCTCCTCTCCCACTTCCTCTGCAGGTCTCTTGGTACACATTCTAGCCTGGGCCCATTCCATCCTTCAGCCCACTCCCATCTGTTTCCCACCTTTCACACATTTGCTGAAATCTCTTGTTTCAAAAGAAAGATGGTGAAACCACCCCCCGACACACACATTTGCTATTGTGGATTTATTCCTTTTTTAACATCTCTACTTTCATTTTGTTGTTGTGTCAGGAAGGATAGTTGACAAATGCATGGACCTAGTGATCCATCTGGGAGTGCAGAGTGCCTGGGTTCCAGTAGGGATGACTTGTGAGTTCCACATTTTGCAAAATCTTAAATAGTAATAAAATAATTTTATATAGAAAGTAATGTAATATCATATAATTTACATTAAGTAAATATCTTGCCTTTTTTTTTTTCTGAAATAGATAGAGAGAAATACTATTAAAAAAAATATGTAAGTTAAACTTTATGACTTGCCTTTTAATGGTAATGTTTTTACAGATTTTTCAATAGATTTAAAGTGGGTTCTAATTATAATGGCTGTTGATAGCTATAATTTAAAGGTGTCTTTCATTTCTTTAACATACCTGTTTCTCATAATGAACCAATGAGATGGGCATCATTGCTCACTCTTTGCAGATGAAGGAACTGAAGTTTAGGCTGGAAATTCAGGACTGCCCCAATCCAGACTGCGGTTCACCCTGATACTAGAATAACAATAACCATCAACTAAGCCACCACCGACTAGGCCTTTATTACATGTCTGGCACTGTACAGATAAGAAAACTGAGGCTTAGAAAGAGGAAGAATTGTTGCACCTGCCCCTTTCAACTTAAACAATAAGTCAACAAAAGTGGCTATATCATCTGCATACTGCAGATTGTTAATGAGTCTTGTTCCTATCTTGATGCCCTGTTGTTCTTCATATAGTCCAGCTTCTTGGATTACTTGCTCAGCATTCAGACTGAATAAATATGGTAAAAGGATATGTCCTTGATGCACACCTTTCCTAATTTTAAATCATGCATTATCCCTTTGTTCTGTTAGAATGACTGACTTCTTGGTCTATATACAGATTCCCAATGAGTACAATGAGTGTTCTAGAATTCTTTGAACACTAGAATTCTTAGAACTCATCCATAGATCATTATGCCCCATACAGTAAAATACTTTTTCATAGTCAATAAAACACAAGTAAACATCTAGATAGTAGATACATGTTAATTCTGATGAAAGAAAAGACAATACACAACTATGAGGATATCAGCACAATGTGACCAAGGTAAAGGAAGACACTGAGAGATACACAAGACTTAAGGACAACTACAGTAAATGCTGTAACATATGATACTTAACAACAACAACATGCAGTTCTACAGTAACAATAACAACCAACAATTTGAGTGGTTACATAAGTAGATATGTATTCTATATAGCTGTGGGAAGGTACATAAGAGTACATGCATGTATATATATATATATATCTGTGTAGTTGTAGGCATGTGTATGTGCATATTTGTATATACTGCATATATATGCACAGAAAAGAGCACATAGGGGGCACACTTATGGAAACTTCCTAGACATATCAGACAAGATCAGATGTGTTCAGTGTGGTATGGCCGTAGACACTCCTAAACATATCTAAACACCTCATGGGACGGAATTATTGGATTTGAAGGCTCAGGACTGTAGTCTTGAGAAATGATATGGATTGAATTGTGTCCACTCCAAAATATGTGTTAACTTGGCTAGACCATGATTCTCATATTATTTAATTATCCTCCACATTGTGATCTGATATATTATCCTATGTGTTGTAAATCCTAAATGAGGCAGGATTAGTGACAGTTATGTTAATGAGCCAGGATACAATCACAGGATTTGATTGTATCTTGAATCAATCTCTTTTGAGATATAAAAGAGATTAAACAAATGAGCAAAGCTCAGAGAAACCACCAAGAAAAAAAGAGTGCATCCTTTGGACTGAGGGCCCAGGTGCTGTGAACCTTCTAGACACAGGGGAAGATGGATCCATGCAAAGACACATAGAGATTTCCAACAAGCACCAGACCCAGAGATGTTGAAAGTAGACAAGGATCTTACCCCAGAATTGATAGAGAAAGCCTTCCCCTACAGTTGGTGCCTTGCTTTCAGACTTTTAGCCTTCTGAACAGTGAGAAAATTAATTTCTGCTTCTTAAAGCCATCACACATTGTATTTCTGTTCTAGCATCACTAGATAAAGAAAACAGGGGACATCAAGGTCAAGTGGCATAACGTAGTTTATGTTCTACATCTTTGGTGAATAGTATCTGAGGTCTTAAAAGCTTGAGAGTGGCCATCTAAGAGACAATGATTGGTCTCTTGTCTGAAGAAAAGAGAGTAAAAGAAACCAGACTGAAGGGAAAAATGAGCCCACAAGACTAATACTCCATAACAATCACAGCCTCTTCTAGCCTAGGACCAGAAGCAATAGACGGTGCCCAGTTACCACTATTAACTGTGTTTTGACTAGTGTCACAATCAAAGGTCCTAGTTAGAATGGGATAAAAATGTACAGCACAACCCAAATTCATATTTAAAAAGACCAGACTTACTTGACTGATAGAAACTAGAGGACCCCCCTACCCCCGAGACTATCGTTCTAAGACACCTTTTAGTTTGGAACTGAAGCCACCCCTGGAGGTCACCTTTCATCCAAATAATAGGTTGGGCTACAAAGAAAACAATAACACCTATCAGGAAGTGCCCCTTCAAACAATCAACTGTATGAGACCAAACAGGCAACAGTTGTCCAAAAACAAAGATGAGAAGACAAGGAGGGGTAGAGAAACTGGAGGGATGGAAATGAGGAAGTCAGGGTGGAAATTGGTAAAGCACTGACACGTTACAGGGATAGCAACCAATATTACCAAACCATTTGTGTATGAATTATTGAATGCGAAACTAACTTACTGTGTAAACTTTCACTTACAACATAATAAAATGATCCATATATATATTTGACTAGTCTGAGTCTATTTATGCAAATATATATTTGCAAATATATAAACAGATTCAGGCTAGACAAATATCAAAATATGGTGAGAGTCACTGCTAGAATTTGTGGAGTCTGGACTCAATTCAAGGTCATCCTAATTCCAGAGTCTGGGATCTAGCACAAGATATTGTCTCTCCTGTTCAGCCTTAAAACTGGTGGTAATGGTGGCATGCTGTAAAGTGGGTTCTGACTCATAGCAATCCTGTATAGGTTTTCCGAGACTGTAAATCTTCACGGGAGCAGTAAGACTCATCTTTCTCCTATGAGTCACTGGTGGATTTGAGCTGGTTGTTATTGTTGCTAGGTTTGTTAGACTGCAACCTTTACAGGCACAGAACAACAGGCTTTGCTCCCTTGGAGCTGCTGGGTAGATTTGAACCACCAACCTTTCAGTTAGCATCAATGCACTTAACAGTTGTGCCACCAGGGTTCCCATAATCCAATGGTAAAACAGCTATTTTAGGAAAGGAAAAAGGTCAGGTTGTGTGCTTCAGGGCCTGTAGCTTCTTCCCATTCCAACTTCTGCATCCCTACCTGAATGTACATGTGACATGTAGCTGTCTGCATATAGACAGTATATGTCTTTCTGGATGTTTGTGTATCTGTGAGCTTGTGTGCTGTCAGTGTGATACTGTTGTGATGTGTTTGTGTGTTTGCATGTGGTGTGTGTATATGTGGGGTACCACAGTATGCAACATGTGTTGGTATGTGTTTATGTGTTTGTGTGTACTCGAGGGGTATGGTATATGTCAAGTTCTGTTTGTGCTGAGTGGTGTGGATTTGTAAGGGGCATATGTGTTGTGTTGTATGTAAAGGGTGGGAGTGTAAGGTATGTGGTAGAGTGTGTGTTCAAGAAGAGGAGACCCAGTGACTGGTCTCAGGCATGTTTTCCCTCCTTAAGCATCCCAGGATCTTGCTGACACTGATCTGGGTCTGGCAATGTCTTTCCTGAATAAACATGATGTCATTTCCATTCCATTCAGCCTGCGCCGGGACAGCTGCTGTCAGCATCACTGAGGGAAATGCCACCTCGGCCCTGACAGCTGCCACTTGGCACACTTTGTAGAGCGCTTCTCTGGGAAGAAAAAAACCAGCCAGTCATGCAGATGCTATTTAAAGTATGTTGCATCTTGATGAGAAATGTAGAGAAAGCTAAAGTGTGCTGAGGGCATGGCTCGGCACCTTGGGCTAGTGGGAGGGGGAGACTTGGGTGACCATGGCACAGGCTCCATTTTTCTTGAGTCAAATCTATGCCCACTTGGCCATGACTGAACTAGGATGAACCAGTTTGAAGCCCTGGGGAAAACTGAGGCCCAGAAAGTAGAAGAGATTTGGCCAAATCAACGCATGGAGTCAATGGCTTGCACTGGAACCCAGGATGCAGGCATGAGTATTTGGCCTTAGGTATGATCACACTGATAGCGACTGTTTTGCAAATAGTAGAAGTTAAGCAAATACTTGTTAAATGGCTTGCATTGATTCGAACCACTTGGAAATGCATTGACTTGCTTTGTCATCCCTGACCTTCACTCTTTTTCTAGTCTGAAGAACCCTGTGCCTGCTCCATCCAACAGCTCTGGGGACTTTGCATACTCTGGAATACTCCAGCAGAAATTATATAACATGCTCCTGATCAGGGCAGGGGACTTCTCATTATCATCTCTTTTAAGTTGATGCCTTGAGTGTTTCACATACGTAGGCTTGGGTTTTACCCCTACTATTTAGCTAACCTCTCAGCCCTGCCCACACCCCTTACAGTGGTAATTAAGGATTTTCACTACCTGGCTTCTTTCCACCTTTGTAGGCTTATCCCTCATCTCAAAGGAGCTCTGATAGCATAGTGGGTTATAAATTGGGCTGCTAACCACAAGGTCAGCAGTTCAAAACTACTAGCCATTCCACAGGAGAAACATGAGGCTTTCTGCTCCTGTAAAGATTTTACAGCCTCGGAAACCCGGTGCAGGAACCGACTCCATGGCACATCACCACCACTCTCATCTCTAATAACCAATGATCTTGTAATTTCTCATTCTTCCTTAAGTCATGTTCTTTCACACTGCTATATATTTTGTTTGTGTGCTAGCCTGGAAGAACCTTTCTCTGCCTATCAAACTCCTACTCATCCATAAGTATCCCACTTTATTACTTCATCTGTGGAACAGAGAAGCTGGTCTGTCCTTTTGGCTCACAGCTTCTTGACTAGCTCTTGGTTGTAATCCTTACCAGACAGATGAGTTAAAATTGAGTATCTGAGTCCT
The DNA here is from genome assembly GCF_000296735.1 of Chrysochloris asiatica. Classification (NCBI taxonomy): domain Eukaryota; kingdom Metazoa; phylum Chordata; class Mammalia; order Afrosoricida; family Chrysochloridae; genus Chrysochloris; species Chrysochloris asiatica. Next base: position 1,680,247 of record NW_006408532.1, on the reverse strand, counting down.
CTATAAGATCAAGAACTCATTAAAGGCAGGAACAGGGACTAAGCAATGTTTTTATCTCCAGCAACTAACTCGAAACCTGGAATGGAAATAAATGTTTATTAAATGGATGTCCTGCACAGTGACTAATTGATTGTCCATGGCAGAAAACTCTAACCCAGAAGGACAACTTGGTTCTGGAAAAGTGAAAGGGAAGAATAGAACAAGTATGGCATGAGCTTTAAGATGAATTAAGAAGCCAATTTCTAAGAATTTGTAGGCTTCATTGAACCAAGTATGTCTTTGAGATCTTACCTTAGTCATTTCTGTGCCATCTCCTTGTCCCCACTATCTGACAACTCCACTTTCATATCCAATCCTGCTACCTCTCTTAAACCTAAAGCTTTTGTTGACCCAAGGCTCTAAAATAGGGATGGGGAACCTCCTGCCTGTGAAATCATTTGGTCTGGCCCTGTCAAGGCAACCGCAATTCCAGCCATCACATTGTTGTTAAGTGACATCGAATTGGTTCTGACTCATAGCGACCCTGTATAGGGTTTCCGAGGAGCAACTGGTGAGCTTGAACCACCAACCTTGCAGTTCAAATTGACCTTGCAGTCCAGTGCATTAACCCACAGCACCACATTAGGGGTGAGTTAACTAAATGTTTGACCAAATATAGCAGCCTAATTTTTAAGTTGATAATTTTGTATGACCCGAGAATGATGTTATAAATATCCAAATGGCCCTTGCCAGAAAAAAGATTCTCCTGAGTTCTGGTGCGGTGCTATACAGGGTTGGAACCAACCAGTGGCACTTAACAACAACAACCCCTGCTCTAAAACAACTTCTTTCTCACTTAATCACCAGAAAAATTCCTTTGCTCTGACTGCATTGTATATTGGAAAAACAATCTAATTAAACATATTCATAGTAACAGGTAAAGGAGTAGGATCCCACACAACTATCTTCTAGATATCTGCTATGAAAGAAGGAAGGAAGGAGGGCAAGAATTGAGAAATATTAATAATAATGAACTTTCATAATAAAGTAGAATTGAAAGTGAACTCAGACAAGAAACACTTTGCTAATGTTTACAAAAGTTTTGAATGGCCATAAATTTGCATATTGGATTCCCTGTGATTCCTTTGCTCTTTCTGTCATTCATCTAACTGCTCTAGAATCTGCTATTATTAGCATCCCTCTGCTAGAAACCAGTCCTGTTTACATAAAGTTCAGGTAACTTGGAAATTTCAAAGTACTTATGCTTAACTTGTTGAAAACATTATTTTACCTACTTACAATTTTTTCAAAGTATAAAATAAGGCCTTGGATGAAATAGCAATAGGAACCTCTCCTTCTGCCTCTTTTTATGTGGATTATCATGATGTTGTTGCTGTTGTTAAGTGCTGTCAAGTCAGTTTTGACTCTTAGTGACCCCATATGTTGTTGTTTTTTTCCTGTATAGGGTTTCTCAGGAGCTGCTGGTGGGCTTGAACCACCAACATTTCAGTTAGCAGTCCAGTGCTTATCCTACAATACCACACCAGGATTCATGATGATAAGAGGGCAGAAATGAAAGAAGACTAAAGAATGTATCATAAGAGTGAGCTGTATAGGTCAGCCATACCACAGAATATCAGGCAAAGCAGATCCAGGGCAGAGCTCCAAAACTCGGAATCACAGAGACAGGAATATTTTACAAGTCTGAAGTCTTATAGCTTATGGAACTTGAAGCGGAAGTAAGAAATCATGTACTTTTGAATCTGCTGGGATCGCAGGCCCAGAATCAACACCTTGGGTGAGACCAAACAGCAAGACCAAGCAGGGAGCAGAAACACCATGGAAAAATGCCGCGTACTTTTGAATCTGCTGGGCTCAGAGGCCCAGAGCCGACATCTAGGGTGAGACCAAATGGCAAGACCAAGCGGGGAGCTGAAACACCATGGAAACATGTGGCAGGAACCTAGGAGCAAAGGTGGACAATACTCTTTGTCAGTTTTGCTTTGTTCTGATTTTATTTTTTTGGTATCTGGTCATTGGTGCACCCACTGTTTGCTCACCTCCATACTGGTGACTAGAGGGGGAGCCTGAGTGAGTAGACAACCCCCACCTCACCACTGGTGGCTTCTTCTGCCACGCATGCTCACAATTACTCAGCCCAAGAGTAGGCCCTGAACATTTTTGTTTGTTTGTTTTTGTTTTGTTTTTTAATATGGGAAAGGGCAGGACAGGGCTGTACAGAGGGAAAGAGAGTTTAAAAACAAAACAGGCCAAAAATTAAATTAAAGCTTGAGGTATAGCATAACAACCAACA
>NW_006408532.1:1676512-1677437 GCF_000296735.1 Chrysochloris asiatica | reverse complement strand
AGGACATTAGGAAAGCAATACCATTTACAATAGCCACCCAAAGGATGGAATATCTAGGAATAAATGTAACCAGAGAAACAAAGGACTTATACAAAGTAAATTACAAAGCACTACTATAAGAAAACAAAAGAGACTTACAAAAATGAAAGAATGCACCATGCTCCTGCATAGGAAGACTTAACATTATGAAAATGTCAATACTGCCCAAAGCAATTTACACATATAATGCAATCCCAATCCAGATTCCAACAACGTTCTTCAAAGACATGGAAAAGACAATTACAAACTTTATATGGAAAGTAAAGAGACCCAGAATAAGCAAAGCACTGCTTAAGAAGAAGAATAAGATTGGAGGCCTCTCACTCCCCAACTTCAAAATTTACTACATGGCTACAGTGGTCAAAACATCTTGGTACTGGTATAATGAAAGACACATAGATGAATGGAACAGAATCACAAATCCAGAAATTAACCCATCTACATACAGCCAACTGATTTTTGACAAAACACCTAAATATATCATATGGGGAGGTGATAGTCTCTTCAACAAAAGGTGGTGGCAGAACTAGACAAAGATATGTAAAAGATTGAAATAAGACCTTCACCTCACACCTTATACAAAAACCAACTCAACATGGATTGACCTAAATGTGAATCCCAGAATTATGAAGGCCATCAATGAAAAAATAAGAACAAATGTGAGGGCATTAATTCAGGGAATACACAGACTACCAAACATTTTGAAAACCACACAAACAAAAGTAGACAAAATAGATGAGTGGAACATACTAAAAATTAAAATGTTATGTGCATCAAAAGATTTCACCAGAAGTATAAAAAGGGAACCCACAGAATGGGAAAAAATCTTCTGCAATGACACATCAGACAAGGGACTCATTTCTAAAATATATAGGAAACTACAACA
>NW_006408532.1:1662796-1668065 GCF_000296735.1 Chrysochloris asiatica | reverse complement strand
TCTATACCCTCCAATCCTCAATAAATATAAGCACATAAAAAATCTTTTAGCTCTATAATAATTTTTAAGGGTCTAAAGGGGCCCTGAGACTAAAATGTTTAAAATCTTCTAAATAGGATTATTATCCTCAGTTTCCAGATGAGATAAATGAAGTTCAAGAGGCAAAGGGATTTCTCATTAGTCACCTAGTTAAAACCAAAAACTAAACTCAGTAGCTAATAAGAACAATCATTTATTTTTTATTCGATTGTATGTGGCACTGCTAGATACTGCTAGACTTGTGTAGGATTGGTTGGGCTTGGCTCCAGGCTCCAGGTCAGATTCAAGTTAGCTCCACATGGCTCTCATTCTGGAAGCATCAGTTATGCAGGGCATACTCTACTCATAATTAATGGGTAGTAGATACCCAGGAGGCCAATGCTCTGCTAGCATGTGACTACTAACTATTCATTGGTCAAATCAGATCACAGGACCAAAATTGAAACCAGAAGATGGGAATGTACCCTATCCATCCCTGCTCTACTGGGAGGTCTGCAAAGTCACATGTCAAAGGGTATGACTGTGCAATTCTATTACAGAGAGAGAGTGAATAGTTGGGAGCAATAAACCCGTTTTCCATAGGCTCCTTATAGGAGAAGGATCAGCCAAGAGGTTGAAGGAACTGGGTTTGAAACAGAAATTCAAACCGGACAAGCTGAGACAGAAAAACTGGAACAGATATGAATTTGTAAAATATCAGTATACTGGAACAATAACTGGACAGAGAAAACTCTTAAGTTGAGGCCCTAGAGTGGGAGACTAGAAAAGGTACAGTGAGCCTCCCTTTCAGGAGGCACCTAACAAAAGTTGGCTGTGGGACATTGGATTATAGCCAGGACTGTGGGAACTACACACATGCAAAGCTGTACTGTTGACTGCCATCTTTGAGCATGGCAGCAATGTTTCTAACTATGCCATTCAAGAGATTTGCTTGTTATGTTATACACCTGCTGCCTTTGCTTCACTTCTTTGGTCATGATGGAACCAGGCAGAACCAGTTTGAATTGCTGGTTTGGAATAGATCAAAAGAGGCTCTGGATCCAGGTAGTACTACTTCTGGGCCCAGAACATAGAGACCTAGAGGCAGGGGAAGAGGAATCCTACTCCCTATAGGATAAATGTTGGGACAAATGTTGATGGGTTAGCATTTGTATTCGTAGACCAATGAAGTCTGGAGGAGCCAGGTTGCCACTACAGTTCAGCTCTAAAGATAATTATTAGAATTTAAAATGCCTATGCCTTTTGACCTAGAAATCTAACCTATAGAAATACTTTCCAAAAAACCCCAAAACATGTGTTTAAGGATGTTCATTATAAAACTGCTTATCACAGAAATCTTAGAAACAACTTAAAAATTCTTCAGTAGAGAGTTGGTTGAATTCATTTTGATACATCAGGACCATAGAATACTGTGTAAGCGCTTTTATTTAAATGAGCTCAACACTGACATGGTACATACTGTGTCATGATAAAAAGAAAGTTAAAAAATAGTCATTATAGAATGATGATGCCATTTTTTTTTTAAGTACTGGTACTACTACAGGTCTTAATTATGCATAGAAAAAACTGGAAGAATAGATAATGAAATATTGCCCAGGGCTGTCTGGGTAGGGCAAAGAGAGTCACAGGAAACTTCAAGTTTACTCCACTAGGGTGTGTTACCCACTGTTGTGGATACAGAAGCAGACTGCCTCATGTTTCTCCTTTGGAGTGGCTGGTAGGCTTAACCCACTGGCCTTTCAGTTAGCAGCCAAACACTTAACCTACTGCATCACCAGGCCTTCTAGCAAATATAGGCAGCCTATGGTGGTGAAGATAACCCGTCACAATACCTAGAAGGAGACAGCACCGACAAGCAGAATTACCTTGGTAAGTCATTTGACAGTTTTCTGATTCCATTTTTCCTCTTCTGTAAAATGAGAATAATGGTACAGGGTCGCTATGGGTCAAAACTGACTCAACGGCACTTAACAACAACAACAACAATTGTATTATTAATGTTATAACACTTACCAGACAGGTGAGGGTTAAATGAGATAGTGGAGCAAGAGTCTGCGTTGGTTCTCCTGTTCTACTACTCATCAGCCTTCTTAGGCTTTTAGGTTTCATTTTCTTATCTATAAAATAGGAACTCATTTACTACCTTAATATAACTATCTCTTATTGTAACTACCTGGTAAGTTGTGGGTCCTGGCATACATGAAGTACCCAACACATGTTGATCAGTATATGAGTATGTAATGTTTTAGAACTCCTGGTGTGGCACTGTAGGATCAGCATTGGACTAAGAACCACAGGGTCGGCAGTTCAAACACACGAGCTGCTCCTTAGAAACCCTATACAGTGTCACTATGAGTCAGAACTGACTCAACAGCGCTTGTAATTTTGAGATATTTTATATTATGAGCTGCTTTTTATTTCTGAAACAATTCTATTGAGATGTATTTTTACATATCATGAAATACACCCATTTCTAGAGTACAATTCATTGATTCTTGATAACTTTGCCAAGTGTTGCAACCATCACAAAAAAAATCAATTTTACATAGATTTCTGACAAGATGGCAAACTAGGCAGGCACACTATATGGATCTCTACAACAAAGATACAAGAAACCAAATAAAAGAGATAGAGATAAAAATTCTGGCACCCTGAACTTTAGAAGAAAGATTAGAGAGGTGGATGAAGTGCTTTCTGGGAGAGAAGTTGAGCAGGGTGGTAAAAGAGGGAGACAGATGGGTGAAGGAATGACTGGCCAGATGCGGCTCTGTCATCTTGTGAGCAGATTGGGCAGTGGAGGACCTGGCAAAACAGATTTGAGCAGGCAATGGAAAAGGAGCGATTTCTTCTTCTTTTTTTTTTTTTTCTGTGCTCCCCTAGTGGCCAGAAATGTAGACAACTTCCACCTTCATCCAGCCCCAGCACAGACCCTGCTGTCCAGGAGGTCAGAGCCACGTGGTTGGGAGCCATGCCAGTATGAGGTGGGGGCCAGCTGTGCTGCTTTGGTGTGCAGTTTTGGTGCCTAGATTCAGATGGGCTCGACTCTAGACCAGCAAAACCCACAGAGCCACCAGACCAGGATTTAACCAGTCACCATGTCCCAAGTGTTGTCCCAACTGACACTGAAACCAGCTCCATCAAGGGCCCCCCAAAACTGCTCTGGATTAAGTGCCCTAAACATAGATAACACCAAAGCCAATAGGAACTCCATCTAGGGCCAGGAACTCTGCTGTCACATCCCTCCCACACCTATCTCATGAGTCCTTGAATTGCAAGAGCCCCCAGAGATTTCTCCTCTCCAGGTCCAACAATTGCACTGTTTGTTCTTAGAAATGGGACAACTTCACAATGCCTCAGAGACAACAGATTATTTTAGCTCACACAAAGAAACAAGAGACAATGTTCCAAACAAATGACCAAAGTGCAGAGCCAGAAAACATTTCTAAGGAAGTAAAGGTAATGGAACCAGCTGAAAAAGAATTCAAAAGAATGTTAATTAGGTACCCTCAAAGGATCAATAGAAAGGTCAAGGAAAGCAAGAAGAACAAAATAAAAGCTTCAAAAGAATTCAGGAAAACACTACAAAAACAAACAGACAAAATAAGTGCAAATTTTGAAGTGTTAATAAAACCTACAGTTAGCAATCCAGAAGATTAATACTAAGATCTCAGAAATGGACAGTACATTGGAAGGGCAAAGGAGTAGATGCAAAACAATGCAAGCCCAAAGTAGTGAGTTTGAGGATAACTCTCAAATCTAATGTGCTATAAGAACAATCAGAAAAAAAAAAAAAGAAAAGATCTGAAGAAAGTCTACAATGTATGTGGAACACCACGAAGAGGAACAACTTACAAGTAATCGGAATTCCAGAACAGGAAGAGATAAGCACAGAGAAAATTGTCAAAGAGTTGCTAGAAGAAAATTTCCCTAACATCATGAAAGATGAAAAGATTAGCATACAAGCTGAATTAACCCTACACAAGATAGACACCAAAAGAAAATCACCAAGACATACCATAATCAAACTTTGCAAAATCAAAGAAAACGAAAGAATCCTGATAGCAGCTCAGAAAAAAATAAATAAATAAACATTATCTACAAAGGAGAACCAATAAGACTATGCTCTGATTTCTCTTGCAGGCAAGAAAGCAATGGGATGCATATACAAAACTCTGAAAGAAAAAAAATTGCCAACCAAGAATCCTATTCTCAGTAAAGCTGTCCCTCAAATACGATAGTGAAATTAGGGCATTGCTTGACAAAGAGAAATTAGAGGAATTTGCAATGATCAGACCAACTTTACAAAAGATGCTAAAGAGTATTCTTTGGACTGAGAATGAACAAACAGCAGACAACAACCTGAGATTATCATCATGACAACATCACCCAGAACTCAATCCAGATATAGAAGTATTTCAAATAAAACAATCCTACAAGACTAAAAATAGGAAGCAAGAGTTATCAATGTATAATGAAGTCAACTACAAAGCAAAAGGAGGAAATAGTGTACATATAGAACTTCCAAAAGGCAAGGAAGTCAAGTTGATTTCAAGATAAATACTGTTTTAAGCAGGGGGAAAATAATCATAAATTACAGGGTAACCTCAGAGAAAAATAGTAAACCTGCGCATTAAAATAAAAAAGAGGAAAATTAGAAAGATTTAGTACGCATTAACACAACAGAAATGAAAATGATAAGAAAATTAAAAAATAAAATGAACTTAGTATAGAAAAGTATTTGGAACAATGAATCCAGAAGCACCACACACACAGACAGAAAAATGACATCAATTCATACCTATGGATAATTATACTGAATGTAAATGGATTAAATGTACCAGTAAAGACACAAAAAGAGCATAATGGATAAGAAAATAGAATCCTCAGTATGCTGTTTACAAGCGACTTATCAAAAAGATGGAGACAATGGACAGGGACATAGCCACAGAGGGCTAGAGTGGAGAGTGAAGCATCCAGCTGATACGAAGTGAGGGGAGATGCACAAGAATGCTCATACTTGCAGATAGTAACTATTTGACCTAGCTCAATGACTGGATAATCAAAACTCAACTAGAGGAAGAAAGAAGAGAAAAAAAAAAAGTGTAATCCACTACAATTTGATGAACTTGACCTATACTTATAGATGTAGTAGCTTAAAAGAGGGAATGAATCTACAACAAGGATCATTCCCACCCCCTCTGTACACAGGGTTGACAGGGATGGGCAACTT
>NW_006408532.1:1653041-1658469 GCF_000296735.1 Chrysochloris asiatica | reverse complement strand
ACACATACATATATGTATATACGTGGAACTCTGATAGCATTAATGGTTATGAGTTGGGCTGCTAACCCTAAGGTCAGCAGTTCGAAACTACTAACCATTCTGCTGGAGAAAGAGGAGGTTTTCTGCTCCTGTAAAGATTTACAGCCTCTGAAATCCTATACAGGGTTGCTATGAGTCAGAACTGACTCCATAGCACATAAGTGTCACCATCACCATATGTATATATATATAAAGAAGTTTCAAAAAGTTTATGGAAAAATGATATTATCTTGTAATTCCATTTTTTCCAGGCAATTTTTGAAGCCTCCTTATATATCTTAAAATATGTATATTTCTGCTTACAAAAGTAAAATGCTAAGTGTATGAAAAGATATTTAACATCACTTAAATATAGACAGTAAGAATTCATATGAGTAAGCATCCCTCTACAGTGAGCACAAATGCGCCCCCCAACATGGGCAAACTCCCCCATACAACTGGAGGAGGACACAGTGCAGACCCAACAATACTAGTGCCTGATCCCCATGCAAGGGATCCTGGAGGCTTGGGCTGTTGAATATAATGGAACCCCAGTCCCTCCCCACAAAGCCTCTTCCCACTGGGCACCTGCCCAGGGTCATCCAGTGGGAACTCAGGGCATGCCAGCTGGCATCTTGGAGGGTCACAGGAAGGGCACAGGCCCCAGGGACCAATGTGGGGGTCAGATGGAGGACTGGGTCCATCTGTCCCCTTCCTGCCACTCAAGACTAGGAGCACAGTCCTGGATATAAGGTTAATTTAGCTCACAGCTGCCTGGGCCCTGCCTGCAAGACCCTCTCCCCTGGGGCAAATACAAGGGCATTAGAGCAGAGTTCTTCCCTGGTCTCCAGAAGAGTGCCTGGCATTGGTCTGTGTCCCCACCAGGTCATTGTGCATCATGTAACGTGATGCAGCCAGACATCACATCACTGCCCGGTTTGGGATCTAGAGAGACAGAAGGGAAACAGACCCTGTTCCTGCCCTCAAGAAGGTCTCACAGTACCAGGGAAACAAGTGCTGGGACAAAGCATGCTAAGGACCTGGGAGTACAGGGAAAACAGCCAGTCTCCATTTATTGAGTGTCCCCATGTGCTGGACTTACTCTCTAATTGTTTCAGATTCTCTCAGTAGACTTGAGATATGGGTCCAGTAGAAGGTGTCCTAACTGACCTATCTCTGGACTAATGGCTGCCCTCCACTCCTCAAGCTAGAACATGCTGATGTTACCCACGCACGCTGAAGGTTGAAGTTTCTAGGGCATTCTCCACCTGCCCTGCACATCTGCTCCCACATGCCAAGCTATGAGCTACCAGAGTCAGGAAAGTTTGTTCCCCCACAAAAAAAAGTTTAGCCAATTTCTATTTATTGTTGTAGCTATATAATCTAGCAAAATAAAATAAAATAATGAAATCTGACTGCCCAAACAGAAAGTAATGTTTTGAGAAACACGAAGCCTAATGATTTGGAAATGTACAATAAAGATGAGTTGCTAAAAATAAATCTGTTGGTTTCATTTAGGAGAGATTTGGAGGAGGTGAGTAGTAAAAAATGTAGAATTCTAAATTCAAATCACCTCACAAGTATCCCTGCATTCCACTTAAAAAAAGAGAGAGAGAGAGAATGTTCTCTTCAGGCAAAACAGATTAAACAGAACTCCAACCAGAGGACTTAAAGTAAAGCAGCAAACTTGCACTTACTGTTCTATATCAGAACAAAATGTTTAAAGTATGCATGAATGTATGTTTTATGAATCCCTTTCTTAGCCAGTCTCCTCGACTACTTGGAATGAATCAGGTTAGCTGAGAGGTTTCTTACACATTATTTTTCCCATTTTATAGATGAGGAGAGTAAGGTTAGGGACAACAGAGTACCTTGCTGAAGGTCACACAGCTAAGTGGGTATTGGAACCTGGGGCTGAGTGGCCCACAAGTCAGGGTCTTCTACCAACTCTGGACCTCTGGTGGGTGGGTGTGTTTAAACCTGAAACTTAGCGTGAGGGTGCTGGTCCGAGGATGGGGGTGGGCTGTGTGGTGACTGAGCATGTTTGCGGGTGATTGTGAGGGTGAGTGTGGGTGTATATATGTGTGTATGTGTATGCACATGTGTTTCTGTCGCAGGCTTAAGGTAAAAGCAGGCCACTACTGATATTTCTCTTAATAATTATATTCAGAGGTCAATTCTGAGCCCACCAGTGTGGCCTCTATGTGGCATCCATTTTGCTGGTGTGGCAGGATCTTAGCTTTGAGGAAGAGGCTTGTGCATAAACAAGAGACATAGTCCAGAAATGACCCCACTGTCTTGATAACCCTAGAAGACAATCTGTGGTTGGCCCTACCCTCCTCTAAACTCACCAAAAGGGACCAGCCACACTAGTCATCTCACATTCTGCCCTCTTCCCAGCTCCAAGAAGGTAGCCAACATAAGCCCCACCAGGGCCCACCACCTCTTCCAGGTGGGGATCTTGCATTAAGTCTGGGATACCTGCAGCCTCAAAGAATCCCAAGGGGAGCCTGAGCCTTGCCATATTTCCTGAGAATGTGAAGGGCCGTGGTAAACAGGTATGGTGCAGAGGAAAAACCAGAGAGGCTGGGTCGAAATTGCCACTCCTCACTCAATGGCCTGGCAACTTGCCCTCAGTTTACTCTTCTGATAAATGGGAATATTAGGACCCATTTTATGAAAGACAGAAAGTATTCAGACTCAGGATGACCTGGGTCCAAACTTTTGTTCTGACACTTACTAGCTATGTGAGCTCAGACAAGTGACTTAACCACTCTGTGCTTTAGTTTATCTCATCTGTCAAGTGGTGATGATAACAGTACCTATCTCCTAGGGTGGTTGTGAAGGCTAAATGAGTTAACATATATAAAAACGTAGAATATACTAGCATAGCACATGAGACATATGTATGATGTATGTGTTTGCTATTATAATGATCATTTATTTAGAAATATTATTTATAATTATTTTTTTCAACTTTGCAAGTTTGGGATAAACATGAGATGAAAGGCATACTACAGTGCCCATAGGATCCCAGGACATCCCAGTTGTCCCTTTCCAGTTCAGGGAGGAGGTACGGGATACACAGTGAGACTAGACCTGGAAATGTTTCATTTATTCTACCAACCTCTTCTGGAAAACAAAAGCCCTTCCCATGTGTTTCATAATGTTCATTATAAATGTATTTCATGTCTCTTTCCTTATTTAGTCTAACAGCTGACCTCAGAACAGGGACACAGGAATTCTTATCCCTGTTTTCCAGATACAATAACTGAGAGACTTTCTAGGGTGTTTTACTTTCCTCCCCTCCCCTGAAGGTTGGAACCTCAGAACATTTGTGTCAGAAACACCTGAGAACCCATGCATCCCTGGGTGCTTTCAAATCCCAGAAGCCTGGTTGAGAAGAATTTTGAGCCCATAGGGGACCTCAGACAGAAAACATGCTGTGATTGATTAGTGATGTCAGCCACAGATGCGGGAGTGGACACATGATATTGTTCAACTTGTTCTCATCCATCCTCTCAGTTTATGACTTAGAAACAGGGAGTCACTTGCCCAGGTGTGCATATAAATGGAGGCAGTGTACATGTGAGACAGACCTTGCCCTCTCAAGGCCCTGGACCTGCATTTTCCTGGCACTAGGTAATTTCTATTTTCTTAGGAGATATTTACTTGGAGACTTCGACGTCTGTGGTCCCAGCTGCTGTAAGTCAAATCATTAAGAGAGGACTGAGGAGCCTGTGGGAGCCTGCTGATGCCCCTCCCAGGTTCAGATAAGCCTCTTGCCCCCGTGGCCTCCCATGCTGGAAGTATTTGTGTTATCTAGGAAACTCAAGAGTTTTCCAGGAAGAGACAGGGAGAAAGCAGACCACAGGAAAAGGATCAAGCCGTATTCATTACCCATGGTCCCTGGCTGCAGACCCAATGAGGCTGCTCCCACCATGCCAGAGAAGCCCAAGTGACAGCAGAACATAGCAGAGCAAGCAGAGTCACAGGACATACACACATGTGTACACAGCCAGTAAATAAATACTTGAAATTTACACATGCACACAGCTACATATCTGGTCACAGATACACACTCAATCACTCAATAATAACATCAAATAATAAGAGTATTGCATCAATACCCAGGCATTCACCACTCAGTTAACAAATGCTGACAATGTTATTTTTGCTTTGCTGTTGTTGTTGGGTGTTGTTAAGTTGGCTCTAACTCATACCGACCCCTATGTATAACAGAATGAAACACTGCCTGGTCCTGTACCATCCTTACAATCGTTATTTTAAGTCCACTGTTGCTACCACCCTGTCAATCCTTCTCAATGGAGTCTTCCTCTTTTGTGTTGAGGATGATGTCCTTTTCCAGAGAGTGTCCCTCCTCACATGTCCAAAGTACAAGAATGCTTCTAAGGAGCATTGTGGCTGTATTTCTTTCAAGACAAATGTGTTTGTTCTTCTGGCAGCCCACGTACTTCAGTATTCTTTGCCAGCACCATAACTCAAATGCATCAATTCTCGGGTCTTTCTTATTCACTGTCCAACTGCCACATGTGTATGAGGTACTCAAAAACACCATGACTTGGATCAAATGCATCTTTTTTTTTCCTTTAGACATTTTTGATAAAAGAAATAGATCTTAAGTATTTTTAAATTGAAGTCCCTTTTATAACTAGTTCCATTTCCCTTCCTTATTCAAAATCAACTGCCATCAGGAATTTGATTTGTATCCTCTCGGTCTATTTCTTTTAAATTCACAAAAAATGCATACTATTGTTATATGTCTTTTTTATTTTACATAAATTGCCATGCTATACTTATTTTTCCACTTGCTATTTATAATAAAAATTATACCTTAAAATACTTATTCACTATTGATATATGTGATTCACAGTCATTTCATTTATTTACTGTCTGGTGTTCTACTTTATGAATAGGTAACACTGATTTATTCAGTTATTCTATGGATAGCACTTGGATTCTTCTCCAATGTAACACTGATGATATCTCCTTAGCCAACTTACAGGGATTTTCCAGGTTTCATTCTTAGAAATTGAATTCTTGATCACATAGTTTGCATACTTCCCAGCTTTTGTAAACATTGTCAAACTGTAGTGTCTGAGAGTTCCCATTTCCTCACATCTTCACCAACACTTAGCTGTATCAGAACTTTCAACTGTCAACACGATGGTTGTGAAATGGAACCTCTTTGTTGTTTAATTGATAAGTAGCGAGGTAAAGCATCTTTTCTTATGTTTATTCACCATTCCTGTTTCATATTCTTTGAATTATTCATATCCTCTGTCCATTTTTCTATTGGGTTATTTATCATTTTCTTATTGATTTATGGAAGTTTTAAAAATATACTTTGGGCATTCCTTCTATGTTTGTTATGAATACTGCATGTCTC
>NW_006408532.1:1651539-1652540 GCF_000296735.1 Chrysochloris asiatica | reverse complement strand
TTTTTTTTAATCATTTAAAAATATTTTCATCCCACCCCCTCAGTAAGGCCCTCCATGCCCATTTATAGTTAATCCCATTCCTACCCCCAGTCAATCACAGAAAATCACTAACCTACTTTTTACCTCTATAGTTTTGACTTTTCTGGACATGTCAAATAAATGGAATCATACAAATGTCGTCTCTTGTATATGGTGCCTTCACTTAGCATAATGTTTTTGAGGTTAATCCATGAGGTGGCATGTGTCAGGATTCTGTTCCTTTTCATTGCTAAATAATATTCCATTATATGTGTATGGAACACAGTGGCTCTATATGATAAGCACTGGACTGTGAAGCACAATGTTGGTAGTTTAAGCCCACCAGCCACTCCACAGGAGAAACATGAGTTTTTCTGCTCCCACAAAAATATTTAAAGCCTCAGAAACCCTGTAACAAGTTCATTATGAGTCAAAACCTACTCCATGACACTTAACAAAAACATATATATATATATTCCTCATTTGCTGGTTGATGGACATTTGGATTGTTTACAGTTTGGGGCTATTATGAATAATGCTGCTGTGAACATTAATTCAAGTGCAAGTCTTTGTGTTTTCACTTCTTTTCGACAGGAGACTCTAAGAGAAAGTTGCTGGGTTGTTTGTTAGTTTTATATTTAACTGTTTAAAAACTACCAAACTATTTTCCAAAGTGGCTGCTCCATTTTACATTTCTGCCAACAATGGATTCACATTTCTCCACATCCTTGTCAGTATTTGTAGTCGGTCTTGTTTATTATAGCCATTCTTGCCGGTATAAAATGGTATCTCATTGTGGTTTTCTCAGGACCGACTCACCCATGTTTTAAGGAGCTCTGGTAGTGTAGTGGTTACAAATCGGGCTGCTAATCTCATGGTCAGCAGTTCGAAACTACCAGCTGTTCCACGGGAGACAGATGAGGCGTTCTGCTCCCATAAAAATTTACAGCCTCGGAAACCCTATGCAGGGTCGCTATGAGTTG
>NW_006408532.1:1642077-1644144 GCF_000296735.1 Chrysochloris asiatica | reverse complement strand
TTTACATTCATTCTATTATATTTACTTTCATTGCAATGATTACAATCCCCTCCATGCATCATCATTCAATAGTATTTGCTTCTATTACCTCTGTTGTTTTGAGGTTTTTTGATGTACACAAAAACAGTCAGGAATATGTAATCATTTCAACAACCAAAGGGCACATTCTGCAAGCCTGCCTCCTGTCCACCAGCACACAGCCTTTCTCTTTCTATGAGTCTAATGTTCTCAGCTGCTCTATCTCTGCATGTCATCATCTCTGTCTCCATCTCTGGTGTTGCTGCTTCTCTGGATAGGGTTCCACATTCCACTGGTGCTCTTCTCCCTTGATGATCCTAGGGTCCTCTGTTCCTGGACTGTAAGGTTAACTATTCCACCCTTTTTGTTACAAAACTTCTACTTTACAGTTGTGACCGTCGCAATTAGTCATGATAACAATTACTCACTATTGAATCGTAAGAGTTTTACCCCATCTCCTTTCACCAGACCCATCTAGAAAAGATGCAAACTATTCAGTGGGGATTCTACCTTCCCCTGCACACTCTGAAGCTACACTCCCTCTTGCAAACTTGTAAGCCAGTCACTTCGTGCCTTTATCACCCCCTCATTTTAGGTAGCCAATGTCTAGGTTGCCTGTCCCTTTGATACTTGATATGAAGACTCCTTCCCTCTCAGTTAGTATTTGAGCTACTACATCCATAAGTATAGGTCAAGTTCATCAAATTGTAGCAATTTACACTTGTTTCCTTTATCAAAATTTTTTTTTTATCTTCTTCTAGTGGAGTTCTAATCATCAAGTCATCAAAGCTAGGTCAAATGGGTACTATTTGCAAGTTTGTGTGTTCTTATGTGTCTCCCCTCACTTCGTATCAGTTGGATGCTTCACTCTCAGCTCTAGCCCTCCATGGCCATGTCATTGTCCATGGGCTTAGGAGTCCCCAGGTCTTACCATACTTTGGACCAACCAGCCCTTCCTCTTCTCTCTCTCATTTTTAGGTCGATGGAAGTCTATCTCCATAGAGTTTTACACATCTTTCTTTAGTTGATTATTAGGCCCTTGCACTCAACTACCAACCTTAAGGTTTGAACCCACCCAGCAGAACTGCAGAAGAAAAGCCTGGCAATCTGATTCTGTTAAGAAAGTCCTATGGATAAGTTCTATTCTGCAGCATAAGAGGTCAGTCACCATGAGTAGGAATCACCTCAATGATAATGGGTTTGGTTGTTTTTTTTTCCCATGGTTTTCAGCTTGTATCTTTTTTTTCTGTTACATTTTCTAACAGGTTATTGCTGGTGGATAAGCACAGTATGGATTATCTATGTTAACCTTACATGCAGCAACCTCAATATCCTCTCTTTCTAGTTATAGCCAGAGGGCGGGGGAGTTTTAAACTTGGTGAATTTGCAAGGTCCTTTCTGTCACTCCTAGGCAGTGGGTAGTGCACCTGTTTAGAGAATGGCCTTTGCCATCACACAGGTGAATCTGGCTTTGAATCTTGGACCTGCCATTTATTAGTGGGTAACCTTGGGCAAATTACTTAACCTCTCTGAGCTAACGATTACACCCACCCACAAGGGTTGTGAGGAGTCATGAAGTTAAATGTATAAAAGTGCTAAGCACAGTGCCTGGCACAGAGAAAGTGTTTAATTGATGGCAATTGTTGTAATTATCACTAACTTCTTCTGCTTTCATATCATGCAAAATTAAAATTATGATAAAGATAATTAAAAAGTGGTTCTAGAAGTACATAGATAGAAAACTGCCAGAAATTCAAGCTGGATTCAGAAGCAGTTGTGAAATGAGGGATCAGATGGTTCTGAAAGCAGAGAAAACTAGAGAGATACTTACCTGTGTTTTAATGACTATCCAAAAGCATTCAACTGTATAGGTCATAGCAAACTATGGATAATGTTGTAAGGAATGGAAATTCTAAAACACTTTATTGTGATCATGTGCAATTTGTACTTAGACTAAGAGTCAGTTGTTTAAACACAAGAGGATAGTGCAGGATTTAAAATCAGAAAAGGTGTCTATCAGAGTTGTATCCTTTCACCATATTTATTCTA
>NW_006408532.1:1637583-1641522 GCF_000296735.1 Chrysochloris asiatica | reverse complement strand
GAATATACCATGGACTGCAAGAAGAATGAACAACTCTGTCTTGGAAGAAGTACAGCCAGAATGTTCCTTGAAAGCAAGGATATTGAGACTTGATCTCTTGTACTTTAGATATGTTATCAGGAGGGACCAGTCAGTCTCTGGAGAAAGATATGCTGTAAGGTCCAAGAAAAAGAGGAAAATCCTCAACAAGACAGATTGACACAGTGGCTGCAACAATGGGTTCAAGCATAGCAACAATTGTGAGGATGGCACGGGATTGTGCAATGGCTCATTCTATTGTACATAGGGTCTCTATGTGTCAGAATCAACTCAATGGCACTAGCAACAAGTTTTGTCTGAATAATCTGGTAGATAATAACTCGTAATAAAAATTAATTAATTTCTGTTTCTATTCATCATGAAGCAGCCACATAAAGTGGTATGATCACAAATCAATGCCCACATCCAGTGTCTGCCCTAAGGATTGTCGGTTTCGAGTTTACATTTAAATTCCATTTGTTTTCTTGATCTATGCTATTTGATTACACACAGTTGCTCAATCAGCAAGGAAATGACCTCTCATGGACCTTTCATGACTCTGAACCATTAGTCCAGGGTCAGAGAAGCCCTGGAGGGCACCTGCTGATATTTTGACACTGCCCTACACCCTTCATCCTGTACCACTTCAAGAGTGGGGTGTGCACCAAGTCAGTCCATACCAAACATATCCTCCTCATATAGTTAGCAATTCACACAGCTATTTCTTCATTTGGTGCAAACAGACTAATGGACAGACCAATACTTGACTGTTGTTACAAGGACTATTACTACAACTCCTAGTGTTCTCTAAACACCTGTTTACACAGGGATCAAGGCCAGCTTCTCTGAAGCCCAGTAGCCAGAGGAGGACTTGACACTGGTTATGAATGATAAAGAGAGAAGAGGTAGGAAAGGAGGAGGGATGAGTCTAGGTGTGCATCAGGACTGCCTAAAAGACAGCCAAAGGAGAACCAGAAAGCACACCAAAAAAGGACTCTGGAGGGTCACATTATGTGATGCTTCAAGCTGAGTAAACCTCATGTATTTTGTTTGTAGAAACCAAACAAACAAAGCTGCTGCTTTAATCTTACAGAAGCAGGTTGCCAGGCCTTTCCTTCATAGCACTGCTGAATGAATTCAAAACAGCAATATTTTGGTTAGGTAGCGTAGTGGTTACAAATCAGGCTGCTAATCTCACGGTCAGCAGTTCAAAACTACCAGCAGTTTCGCGGGAGAAAGAAGAGGCTTTCTGCTCCTGTAAACATTTACAGCGTCGGAAACCCTGTACAGGATGGCTATGAGTCGGACCTGACTCCACAGCACATAACAACAACAGCCAAGCGTAAACCATTTGCACCATCCAGAGACCTTCATAGAAGCCAACACTAGCCAAAGCCCTATCTTTCAGGATTACCTTCCCCTGGCTGTCCACAATGTGTCAGTCCCAAGGGAATCCCTGTGTACACATCTCATTTAATCCCTCATAAATCACAAAGAGAATGTATGTTCCTATAGAGGGAAGAAGCATAGCTCAGAAAGAGATAAAGCCAAGATGAACTCAGAGCCATTCTGAAGTTTTTGGTTTCATTTGTGTCTTTTTTCAAATTAATGAACGTGACTGTGTGGACTTATGAGTGGGTCAGTGGGGATCCTTGGCCAGCCCTGAGAATGTTGCTGATAAACTGCTGAATCATCTCAACTCGCTGTTGTCTTTTCACCGACTAAGAAGTTTTATCGGGCTGCTGAGTTGAATACTTCTGCTCAGCTTCTGGGTATGAGAGCAAGCCCCTGATCTCATCTGCAGGGTGATTTGTTAGCCTAGCCTGGTGGCCTAGCCCTAGCTCTGGCATTTCCCTCGAGGTATCACCCTGGCAGAACAACAACTTCCAAACCCCAGGCAGCAGCTGCTCTGACTTCATGGAAATAGCAGACCTGGCTCACGCCATCCTTTCTCCCTCCCCTCAAGTTTCCAGAGAGTCTGAGTTGTGACTAGTAATGTAAGTGGGGTTAGGTACGACAAGGCCTCTGGAACCCCATTCTTAGAATTCACCACAGCAGAAGCTTTCGGGGTTATGGATATTCCCCCCACACTTCTTAAAATCTACCCCCACACTCCTTAAAATCTCCCAGAGCCAATACTGCCATAGACTGTGGATTTAGGAGAAGGGCTATCTAAGGAGGCTCCCAGACAGATGCCTGAAAGCACCAGAGGCTCAGAGGCCACAGAATTCACCTCTGCACAGAGGGAGAGAAGGGGACCTCAAACCAGACTCCTGACAGAAACACCTACTGAGTCTTCCCCAGGAGATAAGTATCTTGGCACACAGCCCACACACTCCACTTCCCACCCAATATCTGTGCTTGATTCTCCCCTCTGATTCTAAGCCACTTTCCCCAGAAGCTGGAACTGGGGCCCCAGAAAGTTCTAGGTTCACTTCCCACCCACCCACTGCCATCCAGGCAGTTACAATTATAGAGACACTACAGGACAGAATAAAACTGTTCCTTAGGGTTTCCGAGAATATAAAACTTTCCTGAAGCAGACAGTCACATCTTTCCCCCTCATAGCGGCAGGTGGGTTTGAACCACTGACCTCATAGTGAACAGCTTAATGCTTAACCCACTATGTCACCAGGACTCCTTGCCACAAGAATCTCTTTATGTACTTTTCTTAGTTTTTTGTTTCTTTTTTTTTCTTTTATAGCAAAAGTAGTACACACTTTGCTAAACATATGACCCAGTAATTCCATGCCTGGCTGTATACCCAAGAGATATGAGTGCACATAACTACCAAAAGACCTGGCACACATAGCATAGCAGCCTTGTTCATCATACTAGCCCCAAACTGGAAGCAACTCAACAGGAGAATGGATACACAAAGTATGATATTTCTATGATGGACTTTTACACAGCAGTGAAAAAGAAAAAAAAAAAAAAAAAAAAGAATGAACCCCTGACAGGTAAAACAGGATGCACCAGATCATTAATATGTTGCATGAAAGAGGTTAAACACAAATGAGGACTTAAACTACATCGTTCCATGTATATAGAGTTCAAGAATAGGTGAAAACTATTCAAGACTATAAAAGACAAGATAGTGAGCAGATACAGACTGGGAAGAGGCAAAGGAAACCTACCAGGGCACTGGAAACGTCAATTCTCTGAACAGGGTGTTGTTAACAGGAGTGTACACAAATATATGTTAAAGTTCATCAAGCTGGGAGACAAACAAAATGGCAGATCAGGTGGAAGTGCAGTGATGAGCTCTGCTGACAACAACACAGAATACAGGACCAAGTAGGCTCAGGGGATGGTCCCAGAACTCTGAACCACATATACAGGAATATTTAGAAGGTTGGAAGACTTACAGCTGGGGAGTTTGTGGCAAAAGCAAGAAATCCACTGCTTTCTGGTTCAGGACACCCAGCTGCTCCAGGAGCCGCCATCTTGTGTGGGGCCAAGCGGGGAAAGGATCAGAGCAGCCATGGACGCCTCACAGAGCCGCAGAGAATGAGGTGTGGAATTCTTTTTTTTTATATCTGTTCATTGGTCCCTTGTTGTCTGCATACCTCCATTCTGGTGACTATTGGAGTGCCTGAGCTACTGGACACCCCAGCCTCACCCTCAGAGGGTGCTACTACGCATGTGCACAGATCTCCTCGATATTTAAAGAGACAGTTTCCACTTAAAACCAAATGGCCACATCGGGTTCCCTCAGTGCAAACCCCCTTCCAAGACTAAGACTCAAAGGAAATACACGCTCTGATTGGTGACCACACTCATCGCTGATGGGGGAAGAGAGGTAAAAGCAGCAATGAAGCAGCAAGCTAAGCCCTACAATGTTCAGTGGGCTTCTGTGGACCCGGGGGGAGACCCAGTTGGCCAGCAGTATGGGGAGACCTGGGGACTCTTGGGCCCAGA
>NW_006408532.1:1632502-1635568 GCF_000296735.1 Chrysochloris asiatica | reverse complement strand
ACCATGTTTTAGGCCACAAAACAAATCTCCATAAATTTACAAATTCATCAAGATAAGCATTTATACATATACTTTACCATATATAGCAGGGAACTTCAAAGTGTTCATGGAAAAATGGAATTGAAAGATAATGGAATTTTTTCATGAACTTTTTGAACTCCTCTTGTAGGTGATGCCACACTCAAAAATAACAAAATTTAAGATACATAAAAATCAAAAACAAAAAAGTACACTCACTATGAAGGGTCAAGAAGCAAAGAGGTCCCAAACCAGCTGCTTTTCTCCCTATATGCCTATCCCACTTGCCAACCAGAGGTACCATGTTCAAGTCGAGCTCCCACCCCAGGCCTACTCCAGTAGCATTTGTTCATTCATACACTTTTTAATAGCTATTCAGAATAGCCTAGAGACTAAAAAGCCTGTAAGCTAGAGCCAGACAAACATGGGTTCGTCTTCCTAGCTAGGTGACTTTGCACATTACTTAACCTCTGAGTTCCTATCAGAGTGGAGATAACAAGCATCACAGAGCTGTTGTAAGTACTAAGCAAGATAATGAATATAAAGTGCTTAGCATAGGGCCTGGTACCTAGTAAGTGGTGAGTGTATTCACTCATCCACTCATGCATTTACTTTGTTTGGGCCCTATTCTAGCCACTGAGGGCACAGAAATAACAGACATCCCCCACACATACCCACCAAGTTGTTCACAGGTTGATGTAGGCAGCAGAGTGGGGTGCAGGAACTTTTGTAGCCCCGCATAAAAAGGGTCATAAGAGAATAAAAGAGAGGGGCTGGCTCTGCCTGGGAAGCTTGTCAGAGGTGACATTGTTATGAGCGTGGCTGGGGGAACGGGTGGGAAGGGGTGGGAAGCCAGAGAGAATGGCATTCCATACACAGGGACTAACAAGATCTTGGAAGCACAAAGCAACATGGTCTATTCAGGGAGTAATAAGCAATTCAGTACGTAGAGTCTGGGCTGCATGTTGAGGAGGTCAGAGATGAAGGAAGTTTAGAAAGAATGTTTTTTTCTTAATAAAATAGAAAAATGATTAAATAAACACAGGAAGAAATATTTATTTCAACACCAAAGGTAGCATCATGCTTAATTGGAAAATATTAAAGACAAATAATTAGAGAAGTATGTCTGTTTTCAGTACTGTTATTTAACACTGTTCTAGAGGTATCAACCCACACAATTAGACAAGAAAAATAAATAAGTATAAATATTGGGAAGGAGAAGCAAAGTGATCACTAGTTACAGAATCAACTGAAAAGTCATTAGAAATAATAAGAGGACTTAGGGTGGCTGGTTCAAAATTAATATACTGATATTAATAACCTTCATAAGTACAAGTAACCAATTAGAAGACATAATGAAAAACAAGCCTCTGTTTATAATAACAGCAAAATAAATAAATATTTAGAAATAAATTTAACAACAGCAGAAAATATGTATAGAATGTATTGTAAGTGAATTTGATAAATTGTTGAGAAGACTTGAACACACAGAATGGTTTTGAATAGAATAACTCAATATCATAAATATGCCAATTCCCTCCTAGTTGATATATTAATTAATATATTTAATCTCCTAGTTAATGTAATTCTAATTTAAAAAATACCAATAGGAGTTTACAAAATCAGCAAATTTATTCTAAAGTTTTTATGGAAATATAAGCATGGGAATCCTGAAAAAATTACAATGAATGAGAACTATCTTTCTTTAAAATGAAAACAATCAGTTGAGTCAGTCCTAATTCCTGTGGACCCGGTGTGTTGCAGGGTCGAGCTACACACTTCAGGTGATCTTTTGGAAACAGATCACCAGGCCTTTCTTCAGAGACACTTCTGGATGGATTCAAACAGCCAACTTTTCAGTTACTAGCTTAGCACTTAACTATTTGCAGGAAATACGCACAGATATTAGAACACAGTATAAATCTACAGTAATTTATACAATGTGATACTGGTACATTTTAGACCAGGGATGGAGAACTATTTTTCTGCCAACATTTATAACATCAGTTGTGGGCCATACAAAATTATGATCAACTTAAAAATTAACCTGGTATATTTGGTCAAACATTTAATTAACTCACCCCTAATGTGATGGCCCACTACTCATCAGTCAGTTTGTCATACTGTGGTGGTTTGTGAGTTGCTGTGATTCTGAAAGCTATGCCACCAGTATTTTAAATACAAGAGGGTCACCCATGGTAGACAGGTTTCAGATGAGCTTCCAGACAAAGACAGACTAGGAAGGAGTGACGAACTACTTCCGAATATTTAGTCACTGAAAACCTTATGAATAGCAGAGAAACACTGTCAGATATAGTGCCAGAAAATGAGTCTTTCAGGTTGAAAGGCACTCAAAATGGGACCAGGGAAGAGCTGCCTCCTCAAAGTAGAGTTGACCATGAGAGTTCTCCCGTGGGAGAAAATCCCATGGGACCTTCATTTGCTGATGGGGCACAACTCAAAATGAAGAGAAACAGCTGTAAACATCCATTGAAAATAGGAACATGGAATGTACGAAGCATGAATCTGGGAAAATTGGAAGTTATCAAAAATGAAATGGAACACATAAACATTGCTATCTTAGGCATTAGTGAGCTGAAATGGACTGGTATTGGCCATTTTGAATCTGACAAACACATGATTTACTATGCCAGGAATAACAAATTGAAGAGGAATGGTTTTGCATTCATTGTCAAAAAGAACATACCTAGGTAGAATGCTGTCTGTGATAGGATAATATCCATGTGCCTACAGGGAAATCCAGTTAATATGACTATCATTCAAATTTACTCACCAACCACTAAAGCCAGTGAGGACGAAATAGAAGAATACTACCAACTTCTTCAATCTGAAATGGATCAAACATGCAATCAAGATGTATTGATCATTACTGGTGATTGGAATGCAAAGGTTGAGAACAAAGAGGAAGGATCAGTAGTTGGAAAATATGGCCGTGGTGATAGAAATGATGCTGGAGAATGAATGATAGATTTCTGCAAAAATCAATGATTTATTCATTTCAAATACCTTCTTTAGACAGCATAAGAG
>NW_006408532.1:1553588-1629934 GCF_000296735.1 Chrysochloris asiatica | reverse complement strand
ACAAGACCTTTTTAAAGTGTTGAAGAGCAAAGATGTCACCTTGAGGACTAAGGTGCACCTGACCCAAGCTATGGTATTTTCAATAACCTCATATGCATGTGAAAGCTGGAAAGTGCATAAGAAAGTCCATAGAAGAATTGGTGCATTTGAGTTATGTTGTTGGAGGAGAATATTGAAAGTGCCATGGACTACCAAAAGAACCAATAGATCCGTGTTGGAAAAAGTACAGCCAGAATGCTCCTTGGAGGCCAGGATAGACAAACTTTGTCTCTCATACTTTGGATATATTGTCAAGAGGGACCAGTCACTGGAGAAGGATTTCATATTTGGTAAGGTGGAGGGTCAGAGAAAAAGAGGAAGACCCCAAATGAGATGGATTGGCCAAGTAGCAGCATTGATGGAATCAAGTGTGGCAACAATAGTGAGGTTGGCCCAGATTCGGACAGTGTTTTGTTCTGCTGTGTATAGGGTTGCTATGAGTCGGTACTGACTTGATAGCACCTAACAACAACAACGTGATGGCTGTGGTATTCTAGTGTGGCACTGCAGGTTCATGCACGTGGGTCATACATTCCCTACCTGTGTTTTAGATGGATGGTTCAGTAGAACAGAATAGAAAATTGAAAACATACCCAAACATCTATAGGAACTTAGTATATGACGAGAGGCATTTCTAACCAATAGCAAAAAGATGGGTTATTTTAAACATAATTTTAGGATAACTAGCTAGTCATTCTGAAAGGAAAAAATCTGAATGCCTATCTCACACTTAATAGCAAAACAAATTCTAAAATGAAGAAAACCTGGGGATATGCTAAGGAGGCTTTTTTTTTTCTCTCTCTCTCTCTTTCTCTCTTAAAGTGTGAACTAAAAACAAAAAAACAGAGCCCATGCATGAAAACACTGATAAATTTGGCCACATAAAATCATTTTTAATTCTTCATGAAAAAGGAATATAAACAAAGTCAAAAGGCACATATATTATCGACAGCTTGCTATTTTAAGAGCTTCTACATATCAGGAAGAAAAAACCCAACAACTTAATTAAAAGATAGGCAAAAGATATAAACAAACAGTTCCCAGTAAAGGAAATGTAAATGATTCATAGTCATATGAAAACATGGTCAACCTCCCTTGTAGTAGGAGAAAAGAAATTACAGTTTTGAGATATCATTTTATCTCTAACAGATTGACAAAGATCAAAAAGTTTGATAACATGCTGTGTTGGCAAGAGTGTGGGAAACAGGCGTTCTCATTCATTGCAAGTGGGAGGGCAAATTGGTACAACCTCCCTGAAGAGCAGTTTGGCAATATCAAAGTAAATTAAAAATCCACATACCCTTTAGCCCAGCAATTCCATTTCTAGGAATTTATCGTACTAATATACTTGCACACGTGCAATCTGATGTATTACAGTGTGCATTTATTGCAAGTTTGCTATAATAATGATAGGGAACAACCTAATTTCCCGTCAATAGGGGACTAGTGAAAAAAATGATGGAACATCCATTCAGTGTAATACTACGTACTGGTTTAAAAGAACGGGACAGATTTCTATTTCTAATACGAAAAATCTCTGTAATATACAGTTTGTGCAAACTATATTTATGGGTGTGCTTTCATAGGCATACATGTCTCTGGAACGATATAAGAAATAGGTCTTGGGATTGCTTCTGACTAAGGAACTATAATGCTAGGGAGAAGAAGAAATAGGGAAGCTGCATACTTTATAACTGCACATACTAAGTGCAAGGGCTAACTTATTCATAAAAAGATAAATATATTTAACAACAGCAACCAAAACTACAAAGAAAGCAAAAAAGCAAAAGTTTTCCATGTTGGTTCCCCCACTTCTTTCTTATCAAGTTATTTTAGCTCTCTAAACCTTGGTTTCCCCATCTCTAAATTTAACAACAACAACAAATGGGAATGATATTACCCACGTCACAGAGCTATGTGGATTAAATATAACATCTGTCGGTCATCATCTTCTTCTCTATTGACATTAATGATGGCTCTTTAGAATGAAGGACCCTTAAAAACAGGCTAAGAGACTTGGTCTGGACCCTGAAAATCAGAGGTCTCAGTGTGATGTGTGAAGTAGGTCCGATGGAGGACATCTCACTTACATGAGATTGCCTGGAGGTATGTTTCAAATGCTGACTTCCAGTGCAACTAAATTCTAAGAGTGATCTAGAATTGTGCCTCAGATTGGATGGGGGAAGGGGGAAATCCTATGAAGGACATTATTGGGAGACTTGGCAAAATATGATTTTGGGTTATATTTTAGATATTAACACAAAAAAACCCTTCTCCTTAAATCCATCTTGGTGACACCACGTGATTTAGAGCAAAGCTGTGAGTAGGATTTTCATTGGATGTAATCTTTTGGTAAGGAATCCCTGGGTGGTACAAATGGCTAAGTGCTTAACTACTAACTGAAAGTCTGACGCCCCAAGTCCACTCAGAGGCGTCTCGGTAGGTAGGCCTTGCAATCTGCTTCCAAAATGTCATAGCTTGAAAACCCTGTGGCGATCTTCTACTCTGAAGGACTCAACTGCAACAAACAGTTGATCTTGCAGAAGTAGGCATACCTTTACTTTTGTGGCACCACTGTCAACCTTTTAAACTGTCAACCTTTTCGTTAGTAGTCCAGAATTTGATCATTTTACTGGTGATGTAAGACTATGTCCTTGTTTCATAGTCTCAGGGAACACCATGACCAGTTAGCATAACATATTCCAAAAAGATGTTCTACATCCTACTATGGTGAATAGTGTTGGGACATTACAAGCTCATGATTAGCCATCGAAGGTACAACTATTGGTCTCTCCATGTATGGAAGAAAGAAGAGCCATCTAAGGTACAACTAGTAGTCTCTCCATGTATGGAAGAAAGAAGAGCGATGAGAACTGAAGATGCTTAGAGTCAATTAGGCTAATGGACTAATGAAACATTAGTCTTCAGGACTCTGAGTCTAGAAGAACTACATGGTGTCTGGCTACCAGCAACTCCTCTGAAAGGGATCACAGTAGAAGGTCCAGATAGAGTGGGAGAAATGGGAACAAAATTCAAAAAAAAAATTTTTTAATGGGGTTTACTGGTCATAAAGAGACTGAAAGAACACGAGACTGTGGCCCTCGACCACCCTTTAGGTATGAAAAGAAACTCACCCTAATGGCCCAATGTTTAGCCAAGCAGTAGATAGGGATATAGGGGGAATAACAACACTAGTAAGATATGCTCACCATGGAATGGTCAATCATTCTAAATCAAAAGGGCAACATGTACCCAAGGAAAAAGTTGAAAAAGAAGAAGGAAGGTGGGTGGAATGGAAATAGGAACCATAGGGAGGAAGCAGGATAGCTGTTGTTGCCTGGAAGAGATTGAAAACAATGAGATCAAACAAAGTGTATGATTTGTTGAATGTAAAACTGATGATCTTGTCTGTAAACCTTCACTCAATTCACAATTAAAAAGTTAAAGCAAACAAAAAAGAGTATGTCCTTGTTCTTAGCAAATGGTGTGTTCAAAGATCATGAGGTCTACAATTTACTTTCAAAAACTGTTATAGTTGTTGTTAAGTACGGTGGAGTCGGCTCCGACTCATAGTGACCCTGCACAAGGTTTCCGAGGCTGTGTGTAAATCTTTACGGGAGCAGAAAGCCTCCTTTTTCTCCCGCGGAACAGCTGGTAGTTTCGAACTGCCGACCTTCAAAAACTAGATATGCCTAAGTGTGTGTGTGTGTGTGTGTGTGTGTGTGTGTGTGTGTGTACAAAGAGAGAGAAAGCAAATATAGCAAAATGTTAACAGTTGGTGAATCTCGGAAAGGTATACTGGAGTTAATTGTGGAAGGGTATATGGGAGTTGATTGTACTATTATTACATCTTCTCTGTAATTTTGAATTTTTTCATAATAAAATTGCTTATTCTCCAGTCCCACCCAGACCGGTTCAATCAAAACAGGGGAGATTTGTGGATCAACTTTTATCTCCAAGCACACTGTGCACCATCGGACTAACGCAGATTTGAGATTGAGAGCCAGGTGACCCTGGTGACTGAATCACCCAGCTCCTCACTTCAGTCCCCTTTTCTCCCTCCTTGGGGTTCAAGTAAAGATGAGAATCCCGGATGACAGCAGGTCAGGGAACTGGGGACCTGGGTTGAAAGAGTCGAGCGCTGTCCTTTCCCGCTTTGGGATTAGGCGAGAGATGCTGAACCCCGTGGGGGTAAGGGGTGCCAAACTCCGCCCCCCACCCACCGCTGGGGCTCTCTCCGCGAGCCTGTGCTGGGACACGCAGGGAACCCCGGCCCTGGCCGAGTCCCCATCAGATAAGGCCACCTCCCCCGCGCTGGCAGCCCTCGGAGCCGGCGAGGAGTTTACGTAAGCCTGTTGTTGATGGAAAAACAAATGCACCAGCAGGCGTTTCCTGGCCTGCTTGGAGCCGCGGGCCCCAGACGCTGGCTCACCCCAGAGAGGCTCGGTCCTGACAGCTCCCCAGGGGGGCTTAAGGTAAACTCTGGGGGTCCCGTGTGCTGGAAGACCGACTCTCAGGGGGCCACCCAGAGCCCTCCCTACCCCCTAAGCCCAGGCCACCCTGCACGTGGGCCCAGCATGCAGGAGACAATTAATACTTGTTCTTAACCTTTCTCTTGCCAGCCTTAGCACCAGCCCAGGCCTCCCGGGACCCAGCTCTTGTCCCACCCTTGCCCTGGGCCCAGAGCCCAGGAGGGGCTCATCTAGGCATCCATCAGCACCACTCCACTGAGTGCCTACTGCATGCCTGGCCCTGCTCAGGGGCAGCAAAGCAAGGGTGATGGAAGTATGAGAACCAGGAAAAAACCACTGGGACTGGGCATGTGCTGGGAGGAAATTAGAGAGAACTCTACTCTGTGAATCAAACTTTCTCTCCTGATTTTAAAACTGAAGGAGAGCTAAGGCTGGCCACCACAGAACTGCTGGAAGGATGAAATGAGATATCTGAGGTTGACTCTTACCTCCCCACCCTCCACCCCCATTTAGCTTTGCCTGGAGAGAAGCAAATGATGAGGGTTCAAATCTGCTCTGCCACTCACTCTCTTGTAACCTCATTGCCTTATACCCAAGTCTCTTTATCTGTAAAATAGAGATTTGTTGTTGTTGACTGTCGTCGAGTCGATTCCGACCCATAGGGACCCTGAACAGGGTTTCCAAGGCTGTAAATCTTTACGGGAGCAGAAAGCCTCATCTTTCTCCTGCGGAGCAGCTGGTAGTTTCGAACTGTTGACCTTGTGGTTCGCAGCCAGATTCGTAACTACTATACTCACCTCAAATTCTGAGGATTAAGTGAGATTCTTTGAGAATTAAATGGGATAACAGATATAGAAGCTTTAAATCATACATACCATGATTGGCACAAAATATCATACATGAAAAATGTCACAATAGATGCTAGTTCATTATTTCCCCTTTTCCCACCTGAAGGAACCAGTGAAATTGGGAATCATTGTGACAATGTTATCATAATGATTCCCATGAAAATGGTATGGAGTCCTGGCACGGTGCTGTGGGATAAGCACAGGACTGCAAGGTTGGTTTGAACCACAAGATCAGCAGTTGAAACCCACCAGCTGCACCTTGAAAATCCTATACAGGGTTGCTATGAGTCAGAGGCGATCTCAAGGCATTAAACAACAGCATGAGACTGTTACGAGGATAATGAAGGACCTTGTAGGCAGGGTATTAGCACAGTTGTTTTTGTTGTGTGCCATCGAGTCGGTTCCAACTTTCAGTGACCCTATATAGGATTTCTGAGGAGCGGCTGGTGAGTTTGAACTGCCAACCTACCAATTCAAATGGACCTTGAGGTCAAGTGCTTATCCTACAGTGCTACACCAGTAGTACATCCCCAAATCATAATTACACAAGATACTACTTGTTGGGGACCCCTGGTGTAGTGCTGTAGAATCAGCACTGGACTTCAAACCACAAGGTAGGCAGTTCAAATCCACCAGCTGATCCTGTACAGGGTCATATGAGTTGGAACCTACTCAATGGCACATTACCACCACCACCACTACCTGTTGGTGAAAAGACTTAGACTCAAATGCTGGCTCTGCCACTTGTTTACTGGGTGATCTTGGGTCACCCAATGTTTCTCTCTGGGTCTCAATTTCCCCATTGATACACAAAGACCCAAGGAAGATTAATACCAATGTTATTTAGTGAGATTCGAACAAGTAAGTACATGTGGAGAATTTTGTATACTATCAGAGGGTTAATCCCATCAGCACAAACTATCCTACCAATGCTAGGGAGGGGAATACAGTTGGGGACACAGGTTTTGATATAAGGTATCAGGGAATCAGAATTCAGCCTGGACACTACCTTGTTTTGTGACTAAAGAACAATGATTCAGCCTCAGCTTCTTCATCTGTAAAGTGGGGCTATCAGTACTTACCTCCTAGATCACCATAAGGAGCCAAGGAGATCACAATAATAAGAGCTAATACTTGTTACACTTATTCAGTGTCAGACATGGTTTTTAAAGTAATTTATGTGTATGAACTCATCTACTATTATATTACGGCTGGAAAAATTGAGGCACAGAGAGATTAAGCAATTTACCCAAGGTCACACAGCTAGGAAGTGTTGTTGGGAAATAATCTGGCTGGCACTGGAGCCCAAGGTCCTAATCACCCTTCCTCACTGCTTCCCTGGAGCCTGTGTAAAAACCTTCGCATTGGCACATAGTCAGGCCTCAGCAAACAGTAGCCATTATTATGATTCTATTAATATATTGTGTTGATATCATCATGATCTTAATTACTCATCAATCCCTTCTCAGAGCAGGACAAGCTGAAGCACTTTGGGTCTGGATGAGTGCCAGTTGAGAGCTGGCGCCAGGAGCCCAAAATGCGGGTGGGGCTTAGTTTCCTGGTCACACCCAACAGGAGTCAGCTCATAAAGTGGAGGGAGATGGTGGGTTCAGTGCTGGGGTTGGACCCCAGGTGACAATAGGTGTCACAGGTCATCCTCTGCCCAGTCTGTTACTGGACACCCACCTGGCTCCTGGAGCAGGGCAGGGCCAGAACAGGGAGGCAGGGGCAGACACTGGGCCTTTTGTGTCCTGCTCCCCACGCAGCCCAGCCCAGAAACCTGCCCCACCCTGCCCCAAGCTGAGTGAAGAGTGCTCACTACTGGCCCAGGAGAGGAAAGAATTCTCAGGTTGGAGTTGGGAATCTGGCCAACACCTCTTTCTGGCTAAGTGTCCTTGGGCCAGTCCTTCCTGGCTTTAGACATCAGTTTCCTCATCTCTAGAATGAACAGTAGAGAGCTAGGCAGGGACTAGAGAAGGGAGAAGAAAGGGAAATGTTGGTCCTGAGGGGCCCCACCACCCCTCTGTTGGGTTTAAACATGATTAAGATTATTCATCCCTTTTTGTACAGGTCAGTCCCCAACACACACACACTCCAACCTGCCTCCCATGAGCAGAAACCACCTTGAACATCCATGCACATTTGAACACTTCCCTCCGTGTGAATACACAAATTTAAACAGGCCATACACACCTGAACCAAATTTCCAGTGCCCAGGACCTGACACTCACAGGCACAACAATGCACATGGAACGCCCATGCCATGTGAAACTTACACATACCCCGAGCACTGACAGGACTGATCACAGACACACACCCCTCATCCCACACCCCCACACTAACACCTACACCAGTATGGCCACACACAGAGATACACTGATCCCAGAACATACCCACAGACTTATACCCACCACACCTCAGCAACCCCCTAACCCCATCACACCTCACATATAGGTTCCAGTCCTCATGGAGGCCACTAGGGGGCAGTGTGATCCCCTAGGGGAGCCCAAGATGGGAGCCTGGAAATACATGCCCCTCATCTCTTCCCATACTTGGGGAGTCCTTAAGGCTTGGACCCCACACCTCCTTCCAATGCTGTGCACTTCTGCTGCCACCGCCACTCAACTCTCCCTAATGCAGTATCTGGTACACAGTCCCACCCACCCACTGCCACTGAGTTGATTCTGACTCACAGCGACTATATAGCATTTCTGGGACTGTAAATCTTTACGGGAGCAGTCAGTCTCTCATCTTCTTTCTCTTGTGGGGCAGCTGGTGGGTTTGAACTGCAGACCTTGTGGTTAGCGCCCAGTGCCTAACGCACAGCGCCACCACATTTAGTGTTGTTGTTGTTAGGTGTTGGTACTTAAAATCATCACTTTCATTCTGCAGTTAGGAAAGCACCCAGAGATAGAGTAAATCCTCTCTCTGACCTTCCTATGGAAGAGGTAGGGGACCCTGACTTGGTGGTGCACCCCAGGAGACTCCCTCCACCAGGATCTAAAGGAAGTGTAGTAGCACCAGACTAGGTGATCTTGTCTCAGGGGAGCTTCCATAAAACTAGGTCAGTGCCCCCACAAGATAGATATCTCGCCTCCCAACCCCAGGTATCTGGCTTCAGCTCTGTCTTCCGCCCCATCGCCAGTCCCCAGATGCCTCCTCCCACAGCCCCAGGGTCCTTAGTCTCCTCCTTTGCCTGAACTGCCCAAAGCCCACTCCGACCCTAGGTTTCCACCTTGGCTCTGAGAACAACTGAAGCCACCTCAGCACTAGGGCATGCTTCCTTCCCCTCTTTTGAAAGAGCAAAGACTCATGAAGGTATCTGAACTGATAGAGTGAATGGAATAAAGAACAGCTTCCACTTACAGAGCGCTCTTGTGTGCCAGGCAATTTGCGAACTGCCATCGCTGCGGAGTCAAATGAGTTATATCATTCAGTGTTCACGAAGGTCTATGAAACAGAGTTTATCATTATCCCATTTAATAGATAATAAAAATGGAAGCTAAGAGAAGTTAAGTAATTTCCCTAGGATTCCCCAGCAATAAGTGGCAGGACAGGATCTAGCACCAAAGTTCTCAGAACTCAATGTTAGTGAATCCCATTTGTTCTTTCTAGGCTTTAAAGGAATATTTGTCAAGTATGTAATAGGTGTGAAAGTGAAGACAGAGAGTACGTCACAGAACTTATATAGCAAGAAAGAGAGGGGACAAAATAGTCCCCAAACATGTACTTACAGATTCGTTACTAGGGATCTTGTGCCCAGCATTGTGCTGAACCAAACAAGCATGGGCCAGGGTTAGGGGGTAGGCGAGGGCATGAACAGACAATTACAGCCCAGCAGGATCAGGAGTGGAAGGAGCTAAGCAGAAAAAGTTCCACAGAGGAGGGGGCATTTGAGCAGGAGGTTTTGAGAGGACCCCCAGGCAGATGGCCCACCCAGCATGTAAGGCATTGATGAAAACTTCGGTGCACCTGGCTGGCTTTAGGCCCAGAGATGGGTGTGTCCCAAGTCATGCACCAGAGAGATACACAGAGACCAACTGGTGACCAAAGCTCAATTGCTATCCTAAGCACCAACTTGTTCTGGAGAACTGGGAAACTCAAGAAGAAAAGTAACGAACAAATGTTGTAGGTTCTTTTAACGTCTCCCGTTTCTGACTATGAGTCCTGCTGTGGTGCTATAGAATAACTACAAGGTCAGCAGTTCAAAGCCACTAGCCACTCCTTAGAAATCCTATACAGGATCACTATGAGTGAGAATCAACTCCACAGCACGTAACAACAACCATCTGACTAGAACCCCTTGAGGGCAATGACTGGGCCAGCATTTTGATGTCTTTGTTGTTGTTGTTACGTGCCATTGAGTCGGTTCCAACTCATAGTGACCCTGTGTAAGCTTTCTGAGACTGTACATTTTTTCAGTCTCATCTTTATGCTGGTGGGCTCAAACCATCAACCTTGTGGTTGGCTGTCCAGTGCTTATCCTACAGAGCCACTGAGCTCCCTTAATGTCTTAAAGGCATCAAAAATTCAGTAAGTCTAAGCTAAAAATTCCTGATCGTCTTCCCCTGTCATCTTCCCCGTATCATTTCCCACCGCAGTGAAGAACTCTACCATCCACCCAATTGTGGTCCTTCTCCTTCCTCCCCATTCACAGCCAGTCCATTTCCTCTGCCTCCTCCTCCATCACATGGGTGACTTCAAGAGCATCCTCACACCCACTCTGCTCCCTCCATAAGGCAGCCAGAGTGCCCTTAAGACAAGAACCTGACTGACTCATCATGTCCTACTTCCTGGTTCTCTTGGAAAGCCTCTGGCAACTTCTCCAGCTTTACCTCCACCACTTCTCTCAGAGGTCTAGCCACACTGGGCGCCTCATGGTGCCTTGGACTCGTACATGCGGTTATCCCTTTTCTGCCATCTGCTCTTCCCCTGACAGAGTTAATTCCCACTCACTTGTTAATGAAGCAGTCCTCTTCCTCCTCTGTGTATATGCTCTATGGACCTCATACTTCTCATCATCCAATGACCCATTACCATTGAACCAATCCTGATTCCTATAGGGCAGGGTAGAACTGTCCCATGGGGGTCTCCAGGGCTATAATCTTTACAGGGGCAGACTGTCTCATCTTTCTCCCTCAGAGCAGCTGGTAGGTTCGAACTGCCTACCAGCTGTTCTGAGGGGAAAACATGTTAGCAGTCTAGCCCTTAATCCACTTGTGCCACCAGAGCCTCTTTGCACAGGACTTGTTTTTTGTGACATTGAGTCTATTCTGTCTCATGGTGACCCCAAATAGGGTTTCCAAGGCTACAAATCATTACAGGAGCAGAAAGCCTCCTCTTTATCTAGTGGAGCAGCTGGTGGATTCGAACAGTTAACCTTAAGTTAGCAGCCCAATGCATAACACTCAATAAATCCCTTTTGCTACATGAATCCAGCTCAACTGATTCCTGGCTGGGTGCTCTTGAGTGAGTCCTTCCCCATCTCTAGCTCATCCCTAAAATGGAGGGCCTCAGAACCTCTGAGGGACTTTAAAAATTGTTCAAGGTATCTTTTAATTCCATTTTTCCAAGATTTTTTTGAAGCTCCCTTGTAAGATCAACATCATTATTGAGAATGAACGGAGGTATAGCTGTTACATGAGTGAAGAAATGTAGCTTAACTATGGGAGCTGGGCTGTAGCAATATGGAGTTTATCATAGTCTTTTGTTTACGTTGCATATTCTGAAAATTCCCATTATAAGAAGTTTAAAAACAAGACTAAACAATGTGGCCTCCTCTCCAGCCTCACAGAATTTGGACCTAGGGAGCAAATGAGGGAAAAGCTGCTGGCATCGTTCTCCAAAGAACCAGCAGTGCCCGTGTGTGCTGCTGACTGGTGGAAAATACCATACCCTGAGTGTACTCTCTGCCCTCTCTTTGATCCTCTGCCTCAAACATTTCTAGAGCTTCTAACTGAAAAAGTCTTCTAACTCAAAAAGTCCCCCAAACACAAATCCCTTTTAGCTGCTTTTTCTGTGCTCCCATCAGTCCTAGCTGCACTTATAACACAGTCTGTTGCTGGTTCTTCTTCTTCAGTATGCCATCATGGACCTGCAACACCCAGGTGTGCCAGCCTCAGTGCCTGGAATTGGGGGTTGGGGTGGTGAGGGGGATGGGCGGGGAGTGGACATGGATAAAGAAATGCTAGCTGGAGTGAATTGAATCACAATGAAACTATCATCATGACTCTTGGGCTTCATGATACCAGACAAGTGACTTCCTGGCTTCCTTCTCTGCAGAATGGGATGATAACCACTGGATCAAACAGCAGTGGGAAGGATCCAATGAAATAATGAATGGGAAAAGACATTGCCAGACTCTTCTTCCTTGAGGCTTCCATAACTCCCCAAGCTTTCTTCAGCAGACAGTGGCTGGCTGTTGATTTATCTGTCTCCTTGAAAGCCCTGGAGCTGGAGGAAGGGGCACAGGGCCAAAGAGGGGGAGGGAAGGGGGGAGAGAAAAAAGGTGTGAAGGGCTCACAACTCATACTCCCTCTCCAGGAAAAGTAGGGGAGAGCTCTATGCTCTTCTAGGCCAGTAGCCCAGGAAAGAGCAGGGAAGTCATGCTGGATGCCTGTCCCCTAGCTGACTGCTCTAGTACCTCTGTGTCACTCTCCCTGTCCCCTATCCACCCCCCAAACACACACACTCTACTAGTTAGAGGAAGCTCAAATGGCCAATCCAGGCTCTCCACAAGCTGAACCTCACCCACCTTTCAAGTACATCCCTCCTGAACATGCTGTGGTGCTGTCTGCCTTTCCTCTGACTGTTTCCTCGGCTAGGTATGCCCACTATGCCTCTCCTTCTCCACCCAGTCATCATTCAAGATCCCACATACCACCTCTCTCAACTTCTCAAGACAAGTCTTCATTCTCCTCTGTGGCTCCCCTAGTATTTGGTCAAACCACAAATAAAACTAAAACCATACCCACTGCTGTCAAGTTAATTCTGACTCATAATGACCCTACAGGACAGAGTAGAACTCTGTCATAGCGTTTCCAAAGCCATATGTCTTCACAGAAGCGAACTGCCACATCTTTCTCCCTTGGAGTAGCAGGTGGGTTCAAGGCTCCAACCTTTTGGTTAGTGGAAGCACTTGACCACTGGGCCACCAGAGCTCCTGATCACAAATAAAACACATTTTCTTATTGACTCCTAACACTATCCTTCCTTGCAAAGACTCCATTTTATAGTGGGAGATTGAGGTTTAGAGCGACTAAATACTTTCCTTATGCTTTTTCAGGGCTGAGAAACCCAAGTCTGTGTGCCCTAGAATTTCCTACCCTTCTGTGGAGAAAAGATTTTGCAGCAGGAGGGTGAAGGGGTAGGGGAGTGGGGAGGGTGGCAGGACAGTGGAAAGCCATGGCGGAGACCTCAGCCCTTGCATACTGCCTTATGTCAGGCCTGGTGTGGGTCCCAAGAGCCAAGAGGCTTTCCTTATTCACAGCAGGTTGGAACCCCAAGGGTCTCAGAGCTGGAGCTGGGACCCTTCTGTAAGCAGTGTGCAGAGAGGTGGTAATGGCACCTTATCCCTCTCTTCACTGGCAGGCAGTGCTGGCTGGCCAGCCTCAGCAGCCTCAGTCCCTTCCCACCAAGAACCTGCTTTCCTTCCTCTTTTGTTGTCTGTATTGATTCATACCTTTTTGGTTTTCAGTTTTGCCTGGCCCTTCTCTTTGGCAACCTCAGAATGGTCATTCTGTTCACCCTTGTTCTGTATCTTGGTCTCCATCTCAGCCTCTCCCACTTATCCCTGAGTCTTCCCTTCTTACTGTATTTCTCTCTGTGTGTCTCTCTGGCTCGTCACCTCTCTTTCTTTGACACTGATTCTTAATCCCTGAGTCTCTTTGTCTCTCTGCCAGTTCACTCTTTCTCTGTTCTTCTCCCTCTTTCTATCTTGGTCCCTGTCTACTTTGTGCTTTGTTACTATTTTTGTCTCTCTGTATCTCTCTGCCTCTGTCCCTTCCTGTCTCTGTATCTCTGTTACTGTCTCCAAGCTCTTTCTTCCCATCTCCCTGACTCTGTCCTCTCTCTGAGTTTCTCAGTCTCTGTATCTGGGGAGAAAAGTACCTCCACCTCAGTGCCCCCATCCCTGGCCTGCTTCTAAACTAGCTCCCATGTAGGGGCGGGGGACCCCTGGGCACCATTCCAGGGCCCGCTCCATCTGGGTGGCAATGCTGACAAACAAGATAGTGATCAGACTTGGCTCTGTCCAGACCTGAGCGAGGGGCACAGCTAGGCTATGCGGGGGTGTCTGGGTGCTTGCAAATGTCTGCATGTGTGCACGTCTGGGTTTGTGTGCGGGGCTCCCTGTGTGGGGTGGTCTGGGAGCATATGTACCTGTTTTAGTCTGTCTGCGAGCATCTGTGATGTGTGCCTTTGTGTCATACTGTCTGGGTGTGAGCACCTTAGCCTGTGGGTCTATCCTTCATGAATGTCTCAAGAGTGTTCTTGTGTGTGTGTCTGTGGGCATGTGTATGAGTCCCTAGCAGTGGCTCGAGGTGTGTGGGAGGTGCAGACTGCACCAGGTGATATTGTCAGAGGAGTAACACCAAAATGATGGTCTATAAAATGTTTGTGTAGTGTCTCAGCAGAAATCTACTACTTTTTCTAAAAATATCTCTATAGTTAATTTTAACAAAAACATTTTTCATAAGCCCAGCTTGTTTATGTTGTTGTTAAGTGTCATAGAGTTGGTTCTGACTCATAGCAACCCTGTATAGGGTTTCAAGGCTGTAAATATTTGTGGGAGCAGAAAGCCTCATCTTTCTTCCTAGGAGCTCCACCGACTTTATGTGGAGTGCTTATCCTCTGGAACCACAGTATCAATATACTTACCTATCTAAAGCTCAACGCTCATCTACTTTTTGAACTTTCTAATGCACTCAGATCAGATATGCCATTATTACCCAATGACAATGATGCTTCAAATCATATGGTTTTGTCTGCACGTGTTACAAACACACATTGTTGTTTTCATTGCTGCCAGTGTTTTTGTAGTCGATGCTTTTGTCAAGTTTTCTGGTGTTTTAACTATAATAAGTATTTGTGAACCTATTATCAATAACTTTTTTGAGAATGAAGTAGGAAGTAAAGGAAAAGGAGAAAAATGTCAAAGGCTTCTGCTCAGCTCCTAATTATGTTATAATTCAATATAGAATGATTTTACAAAACAATGTTATAGTTGTTGCTGTTGATAAGTGCTAAGGAATCAGTTCTGATTTATAGCAACCCTGTATAGGGTTTCCAAGGTGCGACTTGTGAGTAAATATTCATATAATCTATGAAATATTACATTTAAGCAACTTACAATTGTATGTATTGCGTATTCTATTATTAAAATTGCTAATAAATACTACTAAGAAGTCTGTGGAAGTATGTGGTCTGGTATGGAAAGAAGTCCATCGGGGGGTGGGAAGGCACCAACCCTAGTGATACCACTGGTGCTTGAGGGCACCTGTAGCCATGGGATACCTGTGATTGTCCACGTGCCATGCCCTCTACTTGCATTCTCTCTCTCATGTAGCCATCAACAATGGGCAAAGTTGATTACCACATGTGACAGGTGAAAAAGTTGAGCCTTTTAACCCCCATACATGTGTGTATGTGACTGAACATTTGTCTCTAAGGCTGAGAGCTTGGAGGCTGGAAGCAGAAAGACCTGTATTCAAATCCTGACTTCGCCATTAGCAAGCTGCATGATATCAGGCAAGTTGACTAATCTCACAATCTCCTAAATGCACTCATCAAAAAATGTTACTGATCAAAAACAGAACTGATCTATGGTGCTACAAGTCAGAATGGAGTCTTGGTGTGGCACTGTAGGATAAAACCTGGACTGCTAACTGCAGGGTCAGCAGTTCAACTTTACCAGGCACTCCACCAAAACCCTATACAGGGCCTCTATGAGTCAGAACTAATTCTATGGCACTTTAACAACAAACAAGAAGTCAGAATAGTAGCTGCTTTGGGAGGGGTGGATAGGGAGAAGATCCAAGGGCACTTTCAGGGTGCTGAAAAAAGCCCTATATTTTTATTGGGGTGGTTACATGGGTGTGTTCATCTGGAAAAAATTAATCAAGCTCTTCATGTCTGGTGTATACACTTTATATGTCATTATGTTTACAAAAAAACCATTGAGTTCCTACTACTTGCCATGCATTAAAAAGTAGTAATAATAGTGTTATGTGTGCATGTATGTATAGATGGTTGACATTTAGAAAGGGAGAATGTCTAGGTTTTGAGCCTTCTGGGATCATTCTTGTCTCACTCACTCCCACTACACTGTCTCAACCTTGAAGGCAGAGAGAAGAGAGGTCCTGGTCCTGAGCTGGGCTGTTCTCTGCCCAATCTTGCCTGGCTGTTTTCTCCTCCAAGCAGCCACAATTTTCCCTCTGGACTTTCTAATTACTGGACCCATGGAGTGCACTTTGGTGAATAACTATTGGCATTCAATGAAGCTGGTAACAAAGCATTCTGCAGCAGGGCTCACAGTGCAAATGCCCAGTGGGCAGGCATATCTGCTTGTGGCATTCAACAGTGACAGGCAAAGCCTGGATACACACATTCCTGTTCTCCACCTCAGAAGTCCTCAAATCATTCAACAAAATATATTGAGCCTCTACTATATCCCAAGTCCCCTGCTGAGTCCTTTAACATGTCCCACTTCACTCTGACTATAACCTCTTGTAAGAGTCTTTATCTTAAAGCTGAGGAAACAGGTCCAAAGAGATGAAAGAACTTCATTCAGGTCAGCTGGAATTCCAACCACTGCCTGCAATAAATCTTCACCCTCTTTGGATGCATCTTATCTAGTATATTCTGAGGTTACCTGAAGCTTTAGTAAGTGAACGAAATTACTTTCTGCTCCACTGAGGGATCTATTTATTTTTTAATTTTGTCATTAATTTTTTTTTTTTTAATTTTAGAACTGGTACTTAAACTGCCTTGTAGTGAGTGACAGAACTCACTTCTTACAGGTGTTTTTCAGAAAGCTGCCACTTATTGAAAATAAAATTAAATGTAAAATGTTATTTTCTTGAATTGGCTATTACCATCCAGACAAGCAGTAAAGGCAAGTGTAGGAATCTTTGATCCAAATATCCATCAGTGTGTGAGCAAAAAATATTGAAAGAACAAATGAATGTAGTTCACATATCCTCCACCGGAGTACAGATCACAATTTGAGTTGTCTCTTGTCTGTATCTGTCTCAAACTCTGAATTCCAAAGCCTGGCACAGAAGAGGGACCCCATAAACATTTGATATATAAGTGGAGACCCCAGGGTGTATCTCTGGGTTCCAAAAAGACCCATTAAGTCCTGTGAGATTCAACTCAACAGCAGTGGCACCAAGCCATTTTGATAAGTGGTTTTATTATTGGTTAGATTTTACAAATTCTGATATTTGAACAGACTTCCACCTTAAAATTCTAAAACAACAAAGCGACCGTTGGAGGGGGTTTGAGTTTTCCTTTTTTTTTTTTCTTTTTTCCTTTTCTTTTTAGACTATTCAAAGTAACAAACTTTTTTTTTTTTTTTTTTTTTAACATTTTTGCTCTGGTCATAAATATACAGAGAAAAAGAGGGAGAGAAAAATGAACAAGTCATCCAAAGTATGGAGATAAAACAGTATTCCTAAGGCACGTGGCAGTCTTTGAAAATACAGAAGCTCTAGCCAACTTAAATTATTTGTTGTTTTTCCTCGCTCAGTCCACAAAACTGTACAGTGACACAAATGTTGTGTTGCAGATAGATCTTCCAAGTAATTCCTCAGTCCACACCAGCTGCGTTTAGCCAAACACGCAATTCTTTTTTTTTTTTTCCTCTGTTCCCAGGCGAGATCCTAAAATGTGGTTAGTTAGTTGCTCAAAGCCTCTATTTAAAAATACACTTGGAATTCAACTAAAGATAATTTCTTTTTTAAAGAAATTGTGGGGCAGGGCAGGGAGGGGACTCGAGTCATTAGAAAAGGTTGGTAAGAGTCGTTTGTGAGGGGCTGTGAGGCTCGTGGCCCTCCAGGTTGCCAGGCACAGAAGTTAAGACGGACGTCACAGTTGGCAGGGTGGGGCTAGTCAAGTCTGTGAGGGTGGTGGGCGTGCTCGAGGGGCTGAGTGAGGCGTTGGAGAGCTCTGAGGCTGGGCCCGACGGCGTCCCGGTGTGCAGCGCCGCGTCGCTCGACTTGTCCACGCCGGTGTTTTCCTGCCGTAAGAGGTTGCGCCTGAACTTGGCCCGGGCGTTCTGAAACCAGACCTGTAGCGAGCGAGATAGAAGGGCTGGTTAGGTGAGGGCAGGCAGAGGGCGAAGGATGGGGCTAGCAGAGCCAATCCCCAGATTGTGGTTTCTGTGAGATGCTAATCAGTGTTTTGCAGAGGTGAGGGGTGAGGTTGGGGGCAGTATCCAGGATGGTAATAGGGGGCAAATAGGTATCAAACTGGCAATATTTTGTTCTTAATAAAACACAAATTTCATTTTCTCAAATTGGCTAATGCCGAGTTTCTCTTTCTGTTATCAAGTTCTAGAGCTGAGCTGCATTCCCACGGATCGTACCTGCTAGTCACACCTGAAATGTAACTAGCTCAAACGTGACTAGTTGGTAGTTGAAAATACACACCAGATTTGAAAACTTAGTATTAAAAAATATATATATGAACGTAAACTAATTTCAACAATAATTTTTATATTGAATACATGGTGAAAATGGTATTTGGGGTATAACTGGATTAAATATATTCTTAAACTTGATGTTTGTTATGCTCCGACTCATAGTGACCCTGAATAGGGTATCGAGCAGCTGGTGAGTTTTTCACAGACCTTGCAGTTCAAACTGACCTTGCAGTCCAGTGCTTATTCTACAGCACCACAACAGGATGGTTCTTTTCCCTTTTTGAATGTGGCTACTAGAAAATATAAGGAACCCTGACAGTACAGTGGTTCAGAGCTTCCCTTCCTTCATACTGAAAGGTGGGAGGTTTGAAGCCACCAGCTGCTCTGCAGGAGAAAAGACTTGGTGATCTGCTCCAGTATGCTGCAGCCCAGAAGACCCTGGAGGGCAGGTCCACTCTGTCCTATAGAGTCCCTAGGAGTCACAATCACTCGACATCACAACTAGGAAAAATTTAAATTACATAATGGTTCACATTATATTTTGATTGGCCAGCATTATTCTAGAAGCTGAGATCCTGTGATGCTACAGGATAAGCACTGGACTACTAGCAAAAAAAGTTGGCAGTTAAATCCACCCATCACTCTCAAAAGCCCTATCCAGGGTCACTATGAGTCAGAAATGACTTGACAGCAAACAACAGCAATACTCTAATAAAAGATTCACACAAACCAAGTATTTGCTAGTGGTGACGATTCTGCAGTATTGCTT
Source organism: Chrysochloris asiatica (assembly GCF_000296735.1). Classification (NCBI taxonomy): domain Eukaryota; kingdom Metazoa; phylum Chordata; class Mammalia; order Afrosoricida; family Chrysochloridae; genus Chrysochloris; species Chrysochloris asiatica. Next base: position 1,611,163 of record NW_006408532.1, on the reverse strand, counting down.
GAGAAACTTTTTATTTTTTTGGGGGGGGGGCATTCATTACATTTTAGCACACAATAGAAATGGATTCTGCAATTTATTGGTATAATTTTTTAAAGAGTTTCATGGTCCATATATCTGGGAAACATTGAGGGGGTTTCAAAAAGTTTGTGGAAAATGGAATGAAAAGATGATGGAATTTTCCACCAACTTTTTGAAGCCCCTTTGAACTACATTGATGAAAAGAACACATAGGAATCAATAGTTACTAAAAGGCAAAGGATAAAAGAAAAAAAAAAAAAAAAGACACCAATCTGCATTCTTGCCACCACCAGTTGGAGAAGCCACTGGGTTTCAGGTATCAGGGCAGAGTGGGAACAGCTGTCCAAATTGATTAATCAAGGCCTAGAAGGTTGTAATGTGGGCCTGGCTGTTCCCTTGCATAGATTTCCTCTCTCAACCTAATACATTTGAGTATCCATATATGAGGGAGGTGGGGCAGGAACAGTTAGAACTAAGCTTGGCATTCAAAAAATGTCAAAAACAGAGACTGTGTTTGGCTTTCACTTTTCCTTGGACATGGACAGACATACATGCATACATCTACACACATACCTATGCACACCCACCTGTTCACACTCAAAGACATACACAGAAACTCATTTACACAGCTCCCTCCTGCCTCCCCCCCCACACACACACACACAAGGGTAAGCGTCTACCATCTAACTGCACAGACAACCAGTTGTACTCAGAGGTCTATGCAGAGGTCTTTGGGAGAAGCTTGGGAAATCAGGCTACTGCGGGGATTTGTACCTTCTCAAGGAAAAAAAAAAAAAAAGCCCAAAAGGCAGGGCCCCTTCACTTCCCGTTGTGTGAAGAAAACACCCTCCAGAAGCCTCCCCATAAAACAAAGGGCCTGGGGAAGTCAAGGGATTCTGGGGTGTCCAGTTGCTCATTTCCAGATGTGTCTGCATCTGTCTGTCTTCCCAATGTCTGTGGCAGGGGTGGGAATGGATAGCTCTTGGCCCCACCCTCCTCTAGGGATCACTTGACTGCAGGGGCTTGTGGCCTCAAACCCGCCTTTTTGGTGGCCTGACACAATTTGGGCTCAATTAAAAGCACAAACGCGGCAAGGATCTTGGAGTAAGGAGGAAGAAATGGACTCTGAAGTCAGGAAACAAAGCTCTAGCCTCAGAAGAAAGCACGTTTTCCCTGGCTTTCTGCCCAGAGGAGGCCTGTCACCTCTTCTGGGGGCTTGCAAATAAATACAGTGCTTCCAAGACCACCCCAGAATGCTCTTCAGGCTGGAGGAGTGGAATGAAGGGTGTTCCTTCCCTGTCCAGCCTGCAGAAATGTGTACGGGTGATACTTTGTGTTTGGTCCAGAGAAGGACTGATGGAGTAGTCCCTGAGGTGCACAGAAAGAGGAAGTGACTTGACCAAGGACACACAGCAGGATGAGGAAGGTTGGAGCCTTGGTACCACTCCCCTTGCCACTGTCTGAGCCTATGTAAATATAAGCCAGTGTGTATTCGAAGCCCCGAAGCCCGGGTGTGTTGCTCATTGTCTAAGGCTCTAAGACCTCAGGAAGGGCTGGAACTGGTTAGCTGCTGGCTGCTTGCTATTTTTCAGGCGTTGCCCCTAAAAGTGGGCTTGTAAACAATGACAACATCTTCAACAACTGCCTTCTCTTCTTTACTGGATTAGAGGAGCTAGGAACCTTCTGGATGAAAACTCAACAACTCAACTAAGAACCAGCCTGCTCCGAGGCTTTGTGTTGTGTTGTGTTTTCACCCTAAGCAGGGTTTACATAGGGTTCTCTCTCAGGCATCTTAGTAAGTCCCTTCCCAAGAGGTACTTGAGGGCAGGACCCTACCGAAATCATCTTTGTGTCCCCAGAGCTTGGAACAGGGACTGGCAAAGGAAAAGAATCAATAATATATATTAATATACGTTTTGTTGTGCTTAGGGTCATTATGAATCAGAACCAACTCAACTGCACCTAACAACAATAACAATAGCATTTATGGACCTTTTACTATATGCATGGCACCACGTCAAACACCCAACCCAAAACCCACTGCCAAAGAGTCCATTCCGACTCATGTTGTTGTGATGTGCCGTGGAGTCGGTTCTGACTCATAGCGACCCTGTACAGGGTTTCCGAGGCTGTAAATCTTTACGGAAGCAGAAAGCCTCATCTTTCTCCCGCAGAACAGCTGGTAGTTTTGAACTGTTGACCTTGCAGCTCGCAGCCCAATTCGTAACCACTACGCTACCAGAGCTCCTTATTCTGACTCATAGCAACCCCATATAACAGAGTAAAATTACTCCTTAGGGTTTCCAAAACAGTACATCTTTGTTGTTGTTAAGTGCCATCGTGTCAGTTCCAACCCATAGCGAGACCCTGGATAGGGTTTCCGAGGAGCAGCTGGTAAGTTTGAACCGCCAACCTTGCAGTTCAAACGGCTTTGCAGTCTGGTTCATTAACCCACAGCGCCACACCAGGACTTAGGCAAGAACTATTATTATTCCCATTTTATAGAATGAAAACTCAGAGAGGCTCAAAGAGTTGAATCACTTGCCCAAGGTCACACAGAGGCCAAGCAGAGACTGGAATCCAGGCCTGTTAAGTGCTGTTGAGTCGGTTCCGACCCATAGCGACCCTGTACAGGGTTTCCGAGGGTGTAAATCTTTATGGGAGTAGAAAGCCTCATCTTTCTCCCGCGGAGCGGCTGGTAGTTTCGAACCACTGCCCTTAAGGTTCGCAGCCCGATTCGAATCCAGGCCTAGCCACTGTAAAAAGTCCATATTCTCATCTATCACATTATTCTGATGTCAGCCAATGAATTAATGAGTGAATGAATTAACAGGTGAATAAGCAGAGAAGCAACTATACAGTACAAAGAACACTGTATGTGGTTTCCAGTTCTGGCTCTGCTATTAACTAGTCAAGTGACCATGGACTAGTACCTCGGGGCTTGCCTCAGTTTCCCTACTTGACTATCCCACATGATATCTATGACCTCTTGAGGTTCTAACAGGCTAGGACTCTACAGCAGATACCACAAGGAAGAAAGTGATCTGCTCTACCCATCTTAAACTGGAATCCTTCTCTATCTCCCTTCAATCTTTGCTCTTACCCATAACAGCTCTGTAGTTGTCAGAGACGTGTATCTGGGACAAGACCCAGCACAGGTATGGAATCACCAGAACGCAATGCCAGGCCAAGTGCCTCAGTCTGATGCATAGTGGAGACGCAAAAAGTTCTGGGTGGATGAAGAGGCACAAGTCCACGTAGCTATTTGCCTTTTCTTCCTCTAACAGCTGGCCCTACAGGCTGTGTTTTTCCTCACAAACATCCTTCCTCATAATTCTTTCATAAAGGAAATCAATTTGCTTAGCAAGTCCCCTCCTAGGACTCTAAGGAAACCAGGCAAAATCTTCATACCCAAAGATGCCCATCACAGTATTTTTTACAACATCAAACTAATGGTGGTATCCAAAATGTCCAACCAAATGGGGTAAGGTAGAAGTCTTGATACTGTAACTCCACATAGCCACAAGGAAAAAGTAATGAGTATCATATGAGAAAAGGATGAAATATGGCATATCCTCTGGTATTACAATGTCATAAAAAAATATTCATTCACTAAATTCCAGGCACCGGCTATGCAAAGTTCAAAGCATTTTGCACACAATAACTCATTTGGTCCTCATAATAACATTATAAGGTAGGTACTATTATTACTGCCAATTTACAGGTGAGGAGAGACTTAGACCTACTTCTGTTTTCCTACCTGTTCAGTGAGCTGGGGTACAGTAAGAGGAAGAACTGAGATTGAATTCCAGCAGGCTGGGTCCATGCCCTTAACCATCTGTCACTACAGAATAAGCACTGGTAACCGCAAGGTTTGCAGTTCAAAACCACCAGCTGCTCTTGGAAACCCTATACAGGATGGCTGTGAGTCAAAACCAACTCAACAACACACAAAACAAATTACACACGGATTATTGGATCCCTGTGGTCATAATGGGAGTACCATGTTGCATTATTTATAACTCTTATAATACACTTTCATTAAAGAATCAAAAGTAATAAGCATTAGACTGGAAATCAGGAATTCTTGGTTGCAGCCCCAGGGCTACAACTAATTTGCTATGTGGTCAGGTTGTTGCTGTTATTGTTGTTAAGTGCTGTCAAGTTAGTTCTAACTCTAAACGACCCTGTATAGGGTTTCCAAGAAACAGCTGGTGGGTTTGAACCAGTTCAAATAAACCTTGTGGTCCAGCGCTTATCCTACAGCACCACACCAGAACACCCCCATCTCTCCAGACCTCAGTTTCTTCCCCAAAATTAGAGGTTCTGGCCAAACCACCTATGTAACTCCATCCAGCTTGAGCCATCCATGATTGGATGGGAAACTCACCATTACCTCTGTGTAAATGACAGAAGGATAATGCTCACTTTAAAGGTTGGAAAACTGAGGCTGAAATGACGTAATCAGCCCTGATTTAAACCTCACTTCCTCAGAGAGCCCTTCCTTCACCAGGTCAAATCCCTGTGTTACAAACTCTCATTTTCTCTTCCTCACACTTCTTAAAAGGAAACGAAGTGGCACAGTGATTAAAGTGCTCAGTTGCTAACCAAAAGGTTGGTGGCTTAAACCCACTAGCTACTCCACAGGAGAAAGACGTGGCAGTCTGCTTCTGTAAAGATGACACCCTTGGAAACCCTATAGGGTAGTTCTACTCTGTCCTTATTGGCTCCATATGAGTTGGAATTGACTCAGTGGCAACAGATTTTGGTTTTGGCTTAGCACTTTTTCAATTTTATTTTTCAAGGGTTACATGGAAATAAAGAGTGGCAGTCAAATAAATTTGGTATATGCTAGATTAGGCAAAGCTTATACTCTAAAAATTTCCAGTATTCTAGTGTGGCAATGGAGGATCAGCACTGGATTGCTAACTGCAAGGTTGGTGGTTCACACCAACCAGTCGCTCCTTGAAAATCCAAACTTGGGTTGAAAAGAGTTGGAACTGACTCAACAGCACTTAACAACAATTAATGCTAGCATGCTGATCTCCAAGAGAACGGTATTAGTAAATCTTTAGCATTGCCCAAACTTATTTGATCTCAGGATCCTTGTTAAGTAATCTTACACTCATTTTAATTATACATATAGCACCTTGTTATACAACTGTCTCCCCACTAGATTCTATGTTCTAGAGGGGACTTTTTCACTGTCCTGCTCACCAATGACTCTTCTGTGTTTCACATCTCACTCAGCACATGGCAGGAGATCAGCACACCAGTATTTGTTAAACAGGTAAGAAAACAGAGAAAATTTCAAAACAAGAGATACTGACCAAAATAATATGTTAAAATGATTGCTTTTACCTAGCTGCCGGTAGATCTTAAATGTTTTTCTGGCACATAAATTCAAGATAAAGATCAATAAGCCATCAAATTTCAATATCTATACAGTGACAGATACCAAGTTTTTTCAAATCTTAGACACCAGTTTTCATATTATTGTTTCTATACAGAGACGATTATATTCCTGCCATCAGGACTTAAAACTTTGAATTGTTTCTCTAGTGGCTTAGCTCCTGTCCCCTTGGGTGACCCATAGTATCCATGTTTAAGAAACTGTTTATGCACAAGGGGGCAGCTGTGGAATAGGTATTTTGCTGTATGACCTTCATTTTTGAGAACTAAACCTGTGCCAGTACTTTCCTCAGCTGCACACCTCTAATCAGGGTTGATCCCAAGAACCTGGATGCTATTCTACATGCTTTGAAGAAATGTCAGTGTATATCCTACATCCTTCTACAACTCTACCACTTTGGGCCAAGCTGTTCCAGCACTGGTTTGGGTTGCTGAAACTGTATGCAACTAGACTAGTCTAAACAGACGCCACATACGTTGCATTGTTCCCTAGAGTGTTTCAAAACTTACCTTCCATCTACAAGAACTGATCACTAGTTTGACCATCAACCTATGACAAAGAACTGGAAAGAAAAGCCTAGCTAGTGTCCTGGTGTAATGCTGTAGGAAAAACACTGGACCACAAGGTTGGTTTGACCCACAAGGTCAACGGTTCAAACTCACCAGCCATTCTTTAGAAACCTTATACAGGTTTGCTATGAGTCAGAACTGACTTGATGGCACTTAACAACAACAACAGAGGCACTATGGAGTTCAGGATCCAATAAATAATTTCCAGTTTGCTTGGAGGTAGCCGGGTAATCAAAAATGGTTAGTCTCTGATTCAGTGTGAACCAGAAAGATCTTTATGATCAAGAATCTGAAAAACTTTTGCTTAATGCTGTCTAGCACTAGTTCAATGTCATTCCTTCTCACCTTTTGAGCCTGGAAGAGTGTTCAGAATTCATTCACTGGCAACAATAAACTTGCCATTTAAACTTGTTTGATAGGCTACATCACCACGGTCTCTGTTTATTGTCAAAGTAACCCTCTATAGGCACTTTGTTTACTCTTTATACAAATAATATACTATGGACTTTTTTTCAAAAAAAAAAAAAAGGAAGGAAAACAGAAAAGCTGGAGTTCTCAGCTCCTCAATTCTCTCACAGGCCAGTAATGATCCAAAGAATGCTTTTAAATTGTTGGTGGTTAAAATGTGTCACACTAGGAACCCCTAAGGAGACCCTCACCTTCAGAATAAATCAGCTTACCATCCCCACCTCCTGTTCCACCAGGCCCAGAGCATCTTAGTACTCTTCCTTCCTGGCCATTCCTCAGGAAGGGAGAGAAGCAATTTAGAGAGGCATCTACCAGCTGAGGAATGGTCTCCACATATTGCAAGGCTTCATGTCTTAATGGACCTCTCTGTTCAAGGAGCCATTCTGTCTCCCAGCAACCTTGGCCACTGATGAAGAGTGAGTATTGTGGTTGTCATGCTGCTGCTGACAAATGTGAGCACTTTTTATTCACTAAGTGCTTTACAACAGGGTTCCTGCTTTCCTACCAAGACATGGTATCTATGACCACCTCCTACTCTTCTATTTGCACTGCTGCATTCTGCAGTAAATACAAGGGCAGGGAGACCACAATCCCTACACTGTGCTATATTGGAAAAAGCTTTGGAACCAGAGTCATCTGGGCTTGACTCCTGGCTCCATCCCTTGTTAACTGTAGGACTCAAGACAAGGATCCTACCCTTCAGTCTCAGAACTTCAGTCTCCTCATCTGAAAAATGAGGATAATTGAAATGTTCAATGTGTGCAGAAGAGATTGCTAGATAAGCCATGATTTGGTCTGCAGGTATATGTGAAAGAGAAATTAACATACATGAACTGTCTAACATATACTCTCTAAATTATACTGTATACCATATCATTTATTCCTCATTTATTCCTTCATTCCACTCAATGAAGTTGATACTATTACTATCCTCATATGATAGTTGTGGCCACTTGCCCAGGGTCACTCCAAATCCCAGAGGCCTGCCATGGTGGTGTTTATGTGTTACTGACAGACTCAGTAACGCCCTAGAAACTCATAGAGACACATGCACACACAGCAGGCACTGCATCCTCTCCCTCAGGGAACACAGCTCAACCTCAGCCCTGCCCTGCTGCCCTGGTGGCGTTTTCAGAAGGGTTGAGTTGGGCCACAAATTTGGGGGGAGAACCTGCAGGGGGCGCCCAAGACCTAGTACCATTAAGTTAGTATAGACCCAGAAATGAGGCAACTATTTAATGGGCATTCACTGATTGTTCATTGAGCTCTCACTTTCATATAGCAACCCCTCTCCCCACCCCTAAATCAAGCAATCAAACCTCATGCCTCAGAGACTGGCTCCTCACTCCAGACTGAGACTCTTACTCTATTTCATTTAATCTGGATAACTAGGGAAGAAACACACCCTGTGCCAATTTTTCAGATACGAAAGCTATGGCTTTCTTATAAAGTAACTAAATTAACAAAGGCACAAAGCCACTGACTGGGAGGAGTCAAGCAAACTCGGGTCTTCCCAAACCCAACTCCACTTGACTCTTAAGTCCCTGCTCGTGGTACTTACTGCCTGTTTCACCACCCCTTTTCCCTGCTCCATCCCCAAAATAAGGACATATGGCTAAGTTGTTGTTATGTGCCTTGGAGTTGGTTGGTTCCGACTCATAGTGACCCTGTACAAATCTTTACGGGATCAGAAAGCCTCATCTTTCCTCTGCAGAACAGCTGGTAGATTTCAACTGCTGACTGTTAGGTTAGCAGCCCGATTCATAACCACTATGCTACCGGAGCACCTTTGGCTAAGAGGAGGAACAAAATCCCTTATTAACTAGGAGAAAGGTGGATGACCCCCAAGGTCCCTGGGCTAGTGTCCTTAAGGAAGTATCAGGGACCTAAAGTCCTGGTTACAAAGCCAGTTCAGGGCTGAGGAGAGGAGAGAGAGGCAAGGAGGCTTTCTCAACAAACCCCAAATAGGTAAAGTCTGAGGGAAATGGACTAGGAAGCACTGCTGGCTGCCTACCCAGACCAGTCAGACTTAGGGTATGGGCAAAACGGACCCAAGGGGGGGCGGGCACAGGAAGTTTAAGGCCCAGGGGTAGGTCCAGAGAAGCGCACCAGCATCCTATTTTTGCCTCCCTCACCTGCATCACTAAGCGCGCAGGAGTCGGAGCAGAGATCATGCCTGCCTAGGAGTCCAGACTCCATCCCTCCCAGGTCTGTGGAACCACGCCCATATCACAGGCCCATCCCCTCACAGCCGTCACACATGCTTTATTGTTGCTGTTCAAAATTTGTTTATTTCTGACTGTGAAACTTTTATAGGATGGCTGTGAACCAGTGGGTGCCTACCACTGTTACCCTTAACCCTTCAATGTCACCTACAGACCTAAATCCCACACAGGGACTGGACTGGAGAGTGGGTCAGACTGACCTCGACTCCTACCCAGATACCTCCCCTTCTGTTGTGAGACCCTGGTCGGATCATGTCATCTCAGTTTCCTTACCTAAAAACACTCTTATAACCACACCTTCAGAGTAATGTTGTTGTGAAGTGCCCTCCAGTCTGTTCCAATTCATAACGACTTTGTATAGAGTTTCTGAGGAACAGCTAGTGAGTTTCAACTGCTGACTTTGTGTTCTGCAGTGCCACACCAGGACTCCTTCTGAGGAAGGAATTTTCCAGCCTTATCACTGCATGGGTAAGGAAACTGAGGTCCAGCAATCAGAATAATTGTTCATACTAGCTAATTCTAATCAGTTAATTAATACTAATTGATACTAGCTACCATCCACTGGTGTGTGGTGCTGTAGGATACACATTGGACTGCTACCTACAAGATCAGTGGTTCAAAACCACCAGTCACTCCTTGGAAGCCCTATACAACATCGCTATGAATTGGAAGCAACTCAAGGGCACTTAGAAACCACCACCATTATCCAGCCGCTCCTCGGAAACCCTATACAAGGTTACTGAGTCAGAACTGACTTAACAACCACCACCACTGATGGAGTATTTGGATGGTTCAAATGATTATAATATGCTTGACTGATAATGGAAAGGTTGAAGACTGGAGTTCATCCAGAAGAACCTGGGGGTAAAGGCCTGGTGATCTACTTCCAAAAAAATCAGCTCTTGAAAACGCTATGGAGCACACTTCTACTCTGAAACACATGGGGTCTCCATGTGTCAGAATCAACTTGACAGCAACTTGGTTGCCATCCATTGAGCAATTAAGTATCAGGCTCTGCAATGAACACTTATTCTCTCAATGGCTCCTCCAATAATCCTGTGGTTGGTTTTCTTGTGCCCATCTCACAGATGAGGAAACTGAGGCTCAGAGGAATTAAGTGACTTGCCCAGGCACGACCACAGAGCAAGAGTAAATAAAACTTGAAGATTCAGAAGTGGCAGCTCAAGACTCTGTTGTGAGTTTGTACCATGCAGGGACTTGAAACCTCCTAGACTGACTTTTGTAACACCTTTTGTATCACAGATAGACTGAAATCTAGTGAGAGTGCTGACTCCCCAGCCCAACCCTCTTTAGTAAGACAATACTTTCATATACCAAGTGCTCAGTTTCAGAAGCAACCACCCCCTTGGCCCACCTGCTTCCCTCACCACCCTTTGGGCAGACCTTTGAAAGCCTCTCTTTCCCACCCCATGGGACCTGCCTGCAACCTTGCTTTCAGGGGAGTCTGGAAGACAGTAAAAAGAAACTGAAAGAAAATCCTGAGAGATGCCAGGACAAATAAAAGGAAGAGGAAGAGAGTAATGAGATAGAGACACCCACACACACATACACACACACACACACACACACACACACACACACAAAGGAGACAAATGAGGGAAAGTGAGGAGAAGAGGCAGCAACTAACAGCTGTTTCCTTTGAGGCACATCCTAGGATGAGAATGAGAATGAGGGGACTCTAGATGTATCTGAAATGTTTGAACCTCTTACAGTGTGAGTGTATTTTAGTGTTACATGTGTGATAAAAAGTAGGTAAGAACTGTTTACAAGAAAAAGAAGAGACTTGGTGTGAAGACAGAGAAGGGCAAAGAAAAACTGAGAAAAAAAATGAAAAAAGAAAAGACATATGTTAGAAAAAATGACACAGGTAGAGAGACAAAATGAGTAGATAGAAAGAGAAAGCAATATAAAGAAATAGAATTATAGATACAATAGCTGAGGGTTCTGCCATGGCCTGGGCTGGTGTGGAGTTCTGTCCCAGCTCCTGGCAGCTGCACATGCCCTCTTTTCCACCCTGGCCCTGGCTGACCTGGAGGACCCTCTTGGTGAGGCCCGTCTTCTGCGCAAGCTGCTTCAAGTCCTTGGCGTCGGGGTTGTGGTTAATGGCAAAGTAAGACTTCATGGTCCGAAGCTGGTGGTGCTTGAAGGAGGTACGCATACGCTTTGTTTTCTGGCTGCTGGGGTACGGCTGGTCTCGATCCAGGTGCTCCGCATCATTCTCATTGCAGCTCAGCGCTAGGAAGGGGATGCAGAGTAGGCAGGTGAACCTACCGACCCACCCTGGCCTTCAAGGTCCACACCAATCCCACCTGATACTAAATGTGTCTATCCTGGGACTAAGAGAGTGGGGATATTATGAGACCCCCTAAAGAGAAAGCATCCTGCCTGGGGACTTTACAGTTGGAAAATACAGGATCTGGGATTCAACCACAGTTCTGCAAGAATCAAAAAACCACTCTGAGCCATTATGTTACAATAGCACAATGAGAATGATAATAACTATAACTCACTGATCCAGGTGATATGCTAAGGCACATTCTCTTTGAATTCTCAAAACAACTCTAAGGAGTCAGGCATTATTTCCCCCTTTTAACAGATTTTGAGACTGAGGCTCAGAAACACAAGTTGCTTGGCAGTGGACACAGTTAGTTACACAGGAACTCCGACCCACGCTCTTTCCATTTCTCCCAGTACTCCCTAAGGAGGAGTGACTATCTTTCAGCTCTCCCCACAGAGTCTAGGGTAGACATCTGGAAGGCGCTGACTGAAAAATTCATTTTTTATTTCTGCCTTCATTAGTTTCCACAACCAAAAGTACTGAATGCCAGTTGGGCTGGGGCATTGGACGGGAAATACATGTCATAGTTTAATCCTCATTGTTGCCTTCGGAGGCAGTTTTCTGGTTTGGCAAAGGGGGCAAATGAGGCTCTGGGAGGTTAATTGATTTGTCTGAAGTCACAAAGAGAGTGAGAGTTGGAACTGATAAAGAGAAGAAAGTTAGAAAAAGAAAGGAACATATATTAGGCACCTACTATATGCCTTTAACTTTTTACATATTAATGAACCTTCACTCACAACAGCTTCAAGAGGTCGCTACTACCCGTTCACCTCATTTTAGAGATGAGGACACGGAAGCTGGGGTGGGGAGATGAAGCCACTTGCACAGAGCCACACCATTGGTAATGCTGAGCCTACATTCAACTCTGAAGTCTTCTAAACTTGGTCCTTGTAAATTAGGAGCCTGAGAAGCTATCTCAGGCCCCATAACAGCCATTAAAGAGTTGCCAGATTTGGGAGGAAATTTACAGTACACTCAGTTAAATTTGAATTTCAGATAAATAATAGATCATGTTTTAGTTTAAAGTATCCCAAATAATTCACTGGACATACCTATATTAAAAATGTATTCGTTGTTTATCTGAAATTTAAACTTACAGGAAGTTCTGCATTTTATCTAACAATCCTACCCCCAAGTACTGCTCTCCTCCTTCCAGCCTTGCTGGGGAATAGTTCCTATGGACAGAATCTGCAAGATGCAGGTCTTGCCCCTGACTTTGGAGCTGACAGTAAAGGGCTACTTCTCATATCACCAACCCCAAGTCTTCCACTCCAATTGTGTTCCCACTGAGTGCCCAGGGTGAGGAATGGGAGCAAGGTCCATAAATTTAAGGGGCCCAGAGAATAACTCCCAACCACATCCACAGAAACTGCCCGCTGAGCCTTGGGAGTGACCTTCTTCTTGCCCCCAGGCCCCAGATGGGGAGGGGGGGGAGACAGGCTGCCCCCTGGGGATTTGGGGGCCCATCCCTCTGCCCAGCCCCCGCCTGGGCCTCGCTCCTGTTAATGAGCTCCATGGGGAACCCCGAGCCCCATGCGCCCAAGGGAGGTGCCCCAAGTGTGGCCTAGGTGGGGGGAGGTACCGTGGGGGAGGGAGACAGAAAGAGCAATAGAGTCAGGGGTAGATAGTCAAAGAATAGAAAGAAAATAGAAAAAAGAGGGAAGATGGACAGAGCCAGGGAAAGAAACAAGAAAAAAGAGAGAGAGAGAGAGAGAGAGAGATGGTAAAGAAACGGAGAAAGACGGCTACAAACACTGAGAAATAAATAAGAGAGAGCCTGAGAAGAAAATAAGGCTGGGAACAGGGAAATGTGTGGAGGAGGGTTACCATGAGAGTAAGGAATCCTGGGTCTGGAGAACTGGAGGAGATCGGTCCCAGTATGAGAGGCCTTTTCTGAAGCCCTTACACCAGTGGAATTAAGGAGGAAAAGATGGGAAGGGAGAGGGAAATGCTAAGAAACCTGCCGCTTGAGAAAGGCTTGTACTGAGGGAGGGGAAAGTGATGGTGGAGGAAAAGAGGTCCCTTAGGCCTAGGCTTAGCCTGTGCCCCAGACCCCTAACTCCCGGCCGAGTCGAGATTCCCTAGGATTGGATCTCGGGAGGGGCGAGGGGCTGAGGGGAGGAGGACCCGGGCTTTCTCTCTTCTTTTTTTTTTTTCCTCTCAATTAGGCCGATTCAATGGAGCTAAAGAGCTCGTAAAATCATGAATAATTTACTCGTGATCTGTTATTAACCCATCGGGTTTCGAGCTCTTGTCGCTGGGGCTGAACCTGTAATCAAATCTGACTTCGCCTCATTTTACTAAAGACGAGATTGTAGGTTCAATTGTCTAAATAATGGATTGGAATCAAATCAGTAATTACGCCGCCAGGCACACACACACACAAAAAGCTGGGGCTGGGGTAGGCCCCTTCGTCCGGCCGGTCCGCGCGGAACTCCTGAGGCCCTGACAACAAAGAATAACTGATTCTTAGCTATCAGGTGGTTGTTGGATGTTGTTGAATACTGTCAAGTTGATTACAACTCAGTGTCCCTATATGACAGAACAGAACTGCCCTAAAGGGTAATAATACCTCGTCGCCTATAACCTTTATGGAAGCAAATTGGCAGGTCTTTCTCCTGCAGAACATGACGCGCAAACCCTGGCGCAAAATGCGCGGCCTGACCCCGCGTCCGCTCAGGCCGCCCTGCCCGCACACCCGGCCTGCGGGGCAACCCCGCTTGGGAGTGTGTGTGTGGAGGGGGGGTTCGGTTCCGCCTCTGGAGATGGGGTCAGCAGGAGGAGGGACGCGGCGGCCCCCTCTCCGGAAGGACTTTCTGACCTGCGGCTTGGGTTGTACTCCCTTAAACCAAGAACCGGACGCACAGACGGCACCTCATGCCCACTGTGCCCAGGGTTCACCACCTTTTAATAATGTACCGTGTTTCTCCTGCCGGACTGTCCTCTAAATCGAGGGCTTTTCAAGGGATCAATGTCGCTGGACTCCTGGGTGTGGGGCAGTCACACAAACAAGCCCATGTCCTCACTGTGAGAAACAAGCGCGCGCGTGCGCGCACACACAATGCACAGTCCGCAGCCGGACCCTCCACAGTCCCCTATTTTCAGTATCTCTCTTTCAATAGCTCACACCACAGTCATATCGCTCCCGCCGGTGCCCAGGAGGGGAAGGACGTAAACCAGACCTACGGAGGCCCTACATAGCCGCTGGCGGCGCGCTCCGTGCCGTTTTGTTAGTACCAAGAGCCGGGGCCAAGGCCTGAGATGCGCACACCAAGAATGAGAAACACACACGCAAACTGGGAAACCCAGAGAGACAGGAAAACAGAGACCGAGAGAAAGAGGGCAGCGCTAGAGAGCGAACAGAAAAGGGAAAAAGGGGAAACCAAAGAGAACATAATCAGGAGATTAAGTGATAGTGTCTTGTAGAGGTGCCAAATCTCCTGAAACTTAGTCTTGGGGCAGCAAGACACCACAGAGGCGGGGGGGGGGGGGGGGGGAGGGTTGAAGCGGACAGCCTCAGGGCATCGAGGCACCACAAAGGGTAAGTGGTAGCGGAGGCGGCCGAGGAGCAGCAAAAACCATATCGGTCTCAGCACCTTATACCCTTCAATTCCAAACCCGTCTCCTAATCAGCGTCTCAGGGAAAACAATCACGCTCCCCACCCACCGTGAGCCTTGGGGCCTCAGAGCGCAGGCTGCTTCTTCCGACAGTTTGCAGACCCCATTTAGTAAATAGGCGCGGCTTTGTTTGGAGGGGATACGGCCCGGGCTCAGTTTAGTCTTCATTTTCGGGGTGGTGAGAGATGAGGGATGCAAGTTCTGAAAAGTGGTATTTTTGGTAAAGCCTTCAAATCCTAAATTCCCCACGGTTTTCGCAGCTGAGGACACGTCTGCGGCTACCTCAACATTTATTAAACTAGGGGCTGCATTTTATCCCAGATCCTTACAGCGATACACACAAACCAGGACCCTCCTATAAGCAACTTCAGTGGAGCAAAGCCCCTCCACACCCACATCCGATTTCCTTCCGCAGCCAGCTCACATTTTAAAGATCAAAATAATAGCTCTCTGAGTTCCTCCGCATCTCGGTCCCCTCCCCTTAGTCCATACACTTGGATTTATTTTTATTTTGTTTGTTTGTTTTTTCACCAAGTTGTGGTTTGACTGAGGTGAAAAGGAAGAAGAAAACAAAATCTCCTCAATCCGACGATCTCGCAAATTACAGAAAATGATTGCAAATAAACTCTAGTTCGGAAGCCCTGGGCTTCATAAACCTTTCCGGGCGGCCCAGACTTGGGGCAGATGTTGAGGGTTCAATTTGCCAGGCCTCAGAACCTCAGCAGCTGTCCTCAGCAGGGAGGGGCACTGGAGGGGGCAGAGACTTGCACAACGGCCTAGGGTTCAAAGATGCTGGAAATGCGAAACGGGGGTCTCTCTTCTCTCCGCATCCCTATTTCCAACCCCCCAGTGCGAGGTCAGGGCTGCTCTGGTTTCAACTCCCAGCGCCAGGCTCCAAGGGTTGTGGCCCTCACTTAGAGCCAGCAAACGCCGAGAACTTGGGAAAAAGAGCCCAGGAAAAGCAGGAGCTGGCTGAGTAGGAGATCGAGCATAATGACCCGAAACTCTTGCTCAGAATAGGCTCCAGGGAGCGAGTTCCCCTAGCCTATCGCCCTCGGGGCATTTCATCCAACTGGGAAGCAAGCCAGGCCAAGCTAATGCCCCTGGCCAGCGCTGGCTGTTTCTCTTGGGACCCTAGCCGCCCAGCCTCGCTCCTAAGCTTCCCAGCTTCAGCGGCTGTCGCGGCTCGGTGTTTCCGCCGCCTCGTTTTTCCTATCCCTGCACTTTCCGCCCAGCAAAGGAGAGGAAAGACCCAAACCAAAACGCCGCCTCTAAAAAACAATTTCTCAGCTACAAGAACTGGCACCAGGGACAGTCAAGGATTAATGCCCTCTCTTCCTGCTCCAGCCCAAGGCACGTGGGCTAATATCTAAGAGGCTAATGTCCCTCCAGCCCGGGCCGCCCAGGTCTTAGGGCCCAGGCAGGCTGTAGACTAGAGTACCTACTACAAGCCCTACACACTCAAGTTCTCTGCACGCGGACGACGACGACGACGATGCGCACTAGCCCCCGGCCAAAAGGAATTGCTCAGTGAGCCTCACACTCACCAGCATTGTAGGCCGCCAGATCTGCTCCCGGACCCGGACTCTTGCGCTTCCTCGGCCGCCCCTTTTGCACGGTGCCCACGCCATTGTAGTAGGGAAGACCCAGCGGGTTGGCCCCTGCTGCGCCCAGCCCCGCACTTTTAGCTGCTGCGGCCGCGGCCGCCGCAGCTGCCACGTCGGCGTGGTTGAAGTGCGTGGGGTACTCCCCCTGCAGCAACGCTTCGAAGTGCAAGCGGCAGTAAACCAGGCTGTCCTTCATGCCGAAGTGGTCGCCCGTGGTCAGCATCTTGTTACACGTGGTGCACGTGAAGCAGTTGAGGTGATAAACCAAGTCCCGGGCGCGCATCACCATCTCCGATGCCGAGATGCCCAGGTGGCAGCGGGCACAGCGCTGCACAGAGAACCGCCTGTAGGAACCATTGAGGGAGGGGCTATGGGGACACACGGTCGCGCAACCCCTCTCCCTTATCCCTCCTCCAGGTGCCGCTGCTGCCGCTGGGGGCAACCCCCTCCTCAAGATGTACAAACCGGCTTTAATTGGAAAATAGGGCAAAAGGGAGCTGATCCTACCATAAATTATTGCTCCCCTTAACCATTTCCATCCCTTCAAAGGCTTCTACTTGACCCAAAGCTTGAGCAAACTCTAGGAAAGCTTTGCTTATGAGTGGGGTGCCACCCACTTACCCCCTTTTCATCCTTTACTCCTACCCTCCACACTAGTGCCACTGAAGCTTACACAGGTTTTTGTTAACTTGGGAGAAACAGAGACGAATAAAGAGAGAATATAAACAGACCCTAATCCTAAACCAAGAAAGGAGACACAGGAAATTTGGAGCCTGTTACTTATTCCGGTCCTTTAATCCTGGCCAGCTTTCACTCCCATCTTGCCTAAAGACCCGGAAATGCACCCACTCCCCCAGCTCTCCCTCCAACTTTGTAGCACAACAAGCTCAGACTGCCTGAGTTTGAGGGTGCCTATTTCCGCCTTCTCCGGCATGCCCAAGAAACTCCAAAGTGATAAGGGTGCAAGAACACCAACCAGTCCAAGCTTATTTATGGTCAAAACTCTGAGGGGAAGGCAGTTTTGTTGTTTTCTCTGGGTCCCTACACTTTCAAGAGCTTCCCAGTTTCACCCAACTAGTGTTTCCTTATAGTATGGGGGTGGGTGGGTTCCTGAATAGGGAACCCTCCCCCTGGGTGGTGGTAAAGATGGTCCCTGAGATAGGGGTCCTATATGGCAGTGGGTCCTGAAGTGGGGGGGGGGGCTACCTGTAGTAGTCTTCTTTGCAGTAGATGCTGCCGTCCTTGCTGAAGCAGGTGAGCTCCGACTCCAGATTGAGCTTGCACTCGCAGCACTTGAGGCAGCGCATGTGCCACTGCTTGTCCACCGCCAGCAGGTAATATCGGTCCGAGATCTTGCCCCCGCAGCCAGCGCACAGTGCTGCGCGGTCACTGCTGATGGACGGCATGGTCTGCGGAGGGAGGGAGGCCGGAGAAGGCAGCGCCTGCATCAGGCTGCAGCCCCGCCACCGCCGCAAAAGGAAAGACCCAAGCTGCCCCTTCGTGGCCCGGGCTAGCCCTAAACGCGGAGGGTGCTGCTAAAGCGCCCAATACTCTGCCCCGACCCCAACAGGCCGTATCGTATCTGAACAGCTCAGAACCTAGGCCCGCCTCTGCAGCACAAGTCGGCCACAGGCCCAGGCTGGACTCCTGGCCTAGATGTCTCTCCCGCCTTACTTCTCTCCCCTCCTCTTCTCCCAGGCTGTTCCCTAGAAAGGTTCAGCAGAGTCGCTCCAGTCAAGCTCTCAAACAGCTCCCCCAAATTGTGCCTTAAAGGAGCCTTTCCGCTGAGCCCCACCCCCGCAAAGGGGGTAGAGTGACCATTGAAAGTCACTCCACACACAGACTTCTCCGGACACACAGACGGAATCCCTAACCTTCCAGCCCATTGCTCTCAGGATCCAAAGGTTGAGGCCAGGGTAGGTTGCAGCGACTCCTGGCCCTTATGCCACCACCTCTCCCACGCTGGTGGATGGGAGGGGGAAGGTCCTGTTGGATCCTGAACACAGGTCAAAGAGTTGAGAGATGGTGCATGTCGTGCAGGATTACTCTCAAAGTCTCTGGGTGCCCAACCCAAATCTTCCCTAATCTAACTGAGTTCTCAATGGATTCCAAAGCCAGAGTACTGAACTGCTGCTCTTGCTCTTGGAGCAAAGGACGCTTGGCCCGTACTCCCTACCTCCTAGCTGTTTCTAAAGGTCATTTCTGGGCTTGTCTTGGGTAGTGTCTGCTCGGTAGAGTCTCTGGGGAGGCCTAAGGCAGGAACTGGCTATTTGGGGCAGGGCCGGCGGAGCCAGTCGTGGAGATCCTAATGGACTCCTTTTGCAAAGAGCTAAAGCAGAGCCTGAACTTTGGAGGCCCTGGCTGGCCAAATCGGGCCGGGCAAGAGCCGGGAGGATCCGGACGCCATCAACGAAAAGCGTTGGCCACGAAGACTCTGGCCCCTGAAACCGCGCTACGGAAGAAACCCGGTGTGCGGAAAGGCGGGGAGCAGCCCAAGTCCACTGGAACCCCAACACACCCGGTTGATTCGCAGCAGCGGAGCCGAAAGGAGGAGGGCGCAGGGCCATTGGCCGGAGGTGCGGTGGTAGTCGCCTGGGCAATGAGTCAGACTTCGCTCCCACTTTGGGAGAAATGGCTCCCCAACCCTCTGAGTTCGAGATTTCGGTTTCAATCACGTTTTCCTCCTTCGTCCCGGCAGTCGGGCTTTCCCTAGGCCAGGAGCTCCGGGCCCTGCATCCTGCCTGTGGATTCCCAGAGCCCAGTCCCGTGCGGCACGAAGGACGCTCGTTCCCCAAACTGCCCCCAAACTTAAGAGAAAAGGAGAAGCAGATCGGCCCGGCCCCGGTCCAGTTCTTAGCCCCGACCCCTCAGCCGAGCGCCTACCGTCTCCGTGTCGCCGCGGTCGATGGCGGAGCTGATAGCCGGAGCCTCGCTCTTGGCCCTTCGGTCCATCTCGTCGATGACCCCGTGAACCTCGGGGCCCGACAGACTGTGGAACAGCATCGCGGCGGGACCGGCGGGGCCGGGGAGCGCGGCTCCTCCGCGGGAGGGCTTGTCCCCCGCCTCAGCTGCCAGGCGCTCCCGGCGCTAACGGACCGGGTGCATCGCCACCGCGGCCCCGGCCCCGGCCCCGCCCGAGCTCGGCTGTGCCCCCAGGCCGGGCTCTGGGCCCTGGGCGCCCGAGGGCCAGGACGCCTCCCCCCCGAGGCGCAGGAGCAGCTACATTGCGGGGCGCCTGGGTTGCGGCGCCAAAGCCGGGGTCACCAGGGCACGGGGAGGGGGACGGGAGACCAGGGCAGAGGTCGGCGCCCGCTGCGGGCGCTTTCACGCCGCGGGCATTGCCCGCCCGGCTTCGGCGCCCAGGGCGCAAAGCAGGGGAGCAAACTCTGCTCTAGGCAACGACGGTTGGTTCGGGGCTCACCCGGGAGCGGCTAGGTGCCCGCGGCAGCCCAGTTGCCTGGACCCCTCCCCTCCCCGAGGTGCGTGCCCCGAGCCCAGGGCGACCAGTTTGGCGCTGAGTCGGAGACTGGAGTAGGGGTTTCTCCGAAGCCAGCGAGCCGAGTCGAGCCACCAAGAGAATTGAAGAGGAGGAGGAAGAAGAGGAGGGGGAGGAGAGATGGAGGAGGAGGGAAAAGAAGAGGAGGTGGAGGAGGAGAAAAAGGAGGAGGAGCAGAGTGGGAGGAGGAGCCGCCGGCCGCGGGCCCAGCCGCGCGCAATGCTCTCCAAGCGCGCGCCGAGCCCAGCCCCGGCTCTGCAGTCCGCGCCAGCGCAAGCCTCCGCGCCTTTTCTACAGCCGCGCCTGACATCACGTCCTGCCGCCGTGTCATTGGCCGCCCAGGGCCCAAGCAGCGCGTGCTCCGGGAAGGCGGGAGACCCGAGAGGGAGGGGAGAGTCAAAAGAAGAGAGACGAGATGGTGGGAGCTGGTGGGCGAGGTTGGAAAGAGGCAGCGTAAGGGAGGGAAGAGGGAGAGCTCCGAGTGTGGACTTTTAAAGCTATGAACAGTTTCTTGAGATTTCTTCGGGAATAAAAATTAAACGCTCTCTCCTGCCGTCTCTATCCTAAGAAGGCACAGCTAGAGATGTTCGAGGAGATCCCCCTCTTGTCTCAGCCGAGGGGCAGGCCCGGGAGCCGCGGCCTCCGGCACCCGCTGGAGAAGCCCGGGAAAGCAGGCCTGGGGCATACCTTCGGAAGCCTTCGGTCACTTCCCGCCAAACTCGGCCTTCGTCGGGCTGGGCTCCGAGCTGCGGGCTGCGGGCTGCCAGGCTTGCCTCTTGGGAACTCGACTGAGACTGAGAGACATGAGCCAGCGGGAGAGTTGTGACTCCCGGGGGTGGGGGTGGCAACTAGCATAGCAAGACTTCAAGTGAGCGAGGGCTTAATCTATGTATGGCCCAGCCAGTGTGTAGCAACTTCTGCTCTTCCTGGTCTCTCTCTAGCCTGGAAGGGGGGTGAGCATGACTGTAGAAACTGAATAGGCATAAGCTCAAATCCTAGCTCTGCTATTAACATGCAATGTAACCATAAGCAAATGATGTAACACCTCAGCCTGTTTTTGCCCTTTTCATTGAGGATAAATAGCCTCCTCTACCGATCCTCAGAAACCCTATACAGGGTCACTGTGAGTCGGGATCGACTCGACGGCACTTAACAACAATAGGGATGTGATGTGATGAAGACAGACAGAGATCATGACTATAAAAGACTGGGAATATAGTAGGCGCTCATTAAATTCATCATTCTCTCTTCTTCCTCACCACCCTCCTCCTCCTATTAAGAACTTTTCCATTCCTGAGAAACATTGGGCACCAGCAAGTCTTTAAACCCTGGAGAACCTCAGGCCCATTCTCAGCCCCCTATACGAACCATGTGCACAGATCCACTGATGTGAGTCGACCCCACCTTCTGACCGCACCACTTCTGGAAGAAACAACAAACTGGCAAGCAGAAAAATCCAAGCTGCCATCCGACCCCCACAACTCAAAACTGAACCTAGTTTCTTGGGGGATCGAAGGTGACGTCCAGGCTGTGGTGAAGGGGGGTTTGGGGAATAAATTGTGGAGAAGAATTTTAAAAATCAGTTACAGGGTCCCAATGTTCTGGCTGTGAGGCTACTTTGGAGGCGGGTTTGGCTCCGTTTAATTGTGGACGGAAGCACCAGCCTGAAGTGATCTGCTTCCCAGGACGAGGTAAGGCGATAACCAGGATCTCTGCAGTTTATCTTACAGGACACAGAGTTGAGACAGCAAAAATCATACTTTGCACATGCATGGATAACTTTTAGACGTAAGTATAGTTAGTGTGCATGGGATGCACAAGCACGTGGCTTCCTGTTCCTGTGTGCCAAAGCTTATGTTCATCTCTGTTGGCAAAAAACACAGCCAGCACGAATGTAGAACTAGGGTCAACATGTGCGTATCAGGTCTGCGTCCAGTGTCAGGTAGGAAGACGACGTCTGTAAAGCGGTAAATACAAGAACGTGTAGACTTGTGTACTCCAACAACTCTACCTAAACCCGTGAGTGCGCTTTTTCAGAGATCGTGTTTTGTGTATCTGCAAAAATCTTGGACGGTTCAAGTATGTGTGAGCACGCTGCTCGTGCACAGATGTCCCAAACGCACGGGTAAGACCATAAACTCAAAGATGCGCGTGCGCGTGTGTTCACAAAGACGTGTGCTTCGGCGCCTGCACAAGGCCCGCGCCCAGGCACGCGGACGCCTACACGTATACACAGACGTGTTTTACTGACGCATCTGGGCATTTCTTTCAAAGAAAGTAGGGAATGAAAATTTAATCTGGGAGTCACTCAAGCTAATCAGTAGGTCGTCCAAGGGTAAAGGAAAAAAAAAAATTGCAACAACGCTGGAGTGTTTGTCCGTAGCACAGCTCGAGCCCTGGATGGATGAATACAATACGTTTTCCAGGGTTCAAGGGGTTGTTTTAAAAGCTGGGGGAGGGGAGTTTAGTGGGAGGGAACACTCAGTAATTCTTGCCTCCGGCATCTCAAGAAACGCAGAAACACATTTTGCGGCTTTCATTCCTCCCCCCACCCCCCCGCACAAGATTCCTACGCCATTTCTCTGACCAACAGCTCACATCCATCCCTGGACCGACCCCAAATTCCCAGGCAGTCAAGATTCCCACCCGAGTACACACGTTTATCCCTCTGCGCCAGGCTAGGACGCGCTTGGGTCTTCACGAAACTCAACACACCACAGCCGCGGTGCGCAATACTGACACTCCCGCCCGTGGTTCAGAGGCCGGTAACTTTGCTAATCTCCCCCAGTGGCTGGGGGACGTTGCGCAGTCGCTGAGCCCTGTCCCGTGGTGACTAAACAAGGAAAGGAACAGGCTGTAAACACACATCCTGACACGTGAGTGACATTTACACGGTGCAAGAAGCCGCAGACGAGGGGGAAGGCGAGGGGGGTGGGGAGTGGAGCAGGGGAAGGCAAGTCCAGACAGGTATATGGAGGTTTCTGGGGCTCGGGAAACTGCAGCCCCTTGGCCTCCCTCCTCGATAGGGAAAACGAATCTCTAGATCCCTTGAACCTGCCTTTTGTGGGAGGTGATAGGTGAACGGAATTCAGGTCTGGCCACTCTCGCCTCTGTCTACCTCCCCACCATCTGCTTCCTCGCAGACAAGCAGACCGGGCGCATAATGAGGTAGCAGCCTCCAGCCGGCCACCGTGACTAACTCAGAACAAAAGCGCTCCCTCCACGCCTTCTCCAACAAAGGGGCCACCAGCTCTGGCGCTCCCTTAAGGCTGCGGGGCTCCCGGCTGCCGGCTGCGGAGCTGCGGCGCACAAACTTCCCGGGGTTCCCGGGGCCGCCGGCGCCACAGAGCCGGGCCGCGAAGGGAGGAAGCGCCGGACGCCCTAAGAAAGTGAGGCCTGGCCAGGCGGGGGGAAGAAAGGGAGGGAGCCGGGTAACTACCAAAAGAGGGTGATTGATCAGTGCGCTGTTCCCCGCGCTCTGTCCCGTTATTAGAGGCGGCCAAAGCAGGGCCACGCAATAACCTCGGAATCGCCAACTAATTGACGCTGCAGGCAACTACTTCATTGTGTGCGCTGGTTTTATGTCTTCATAGCCAGTGATTGACAAGGTGTAATTAGTCATCTCACTCGGTGATAAACATGGGCACCCTCCTCCCGCGGCATCAGGCCGTGTGTACCAGCAGAAGAAGCGATAGTTGACGCTGATATACCATTAAATCAAAATGAAGACGTTCAGAAGTGTGTGTTTGCTGTGACGCTCTGATGGTTTATTTCTCAAATACGGCACCAACAGATTTACTTGATTTGCAAGTTAACTACAACATTAACTGGTTTTATTTATTTTGCCTCTTCCTTCCTCTTCCTAGGCAGGGATGTTACTCTTGGAGAATGTGAAGACAGTTTGCTTCTTGACAGCGAGCGAGCGGGCGCCCAGATTTTTGCAGCCTCTCCGAGTCTCCCACGAGGGAAAGGCAGACAGAAAAAATGCCGAATTGGGGAGCCACCAGGGAAGGATTCCGCGCAGGGGAGCAGCCTTTCTTGGCCCCAGCCGGTCTGTGTAGGGGCCCTCTTTTGGGCACTGCCAATGGATGGTTTGAAACTCTGAGTATGGTGCTAGGGATAGGGGGAGGGGAGCTCTTGAATAATAACTGTGAAGAAGAACAAGGCAAAAAAGGGGGAAAAAAATGTTTTTTTCCCTTGCCTTAAAGTAGACAGGGCTGTGTTCCTAAAACTGTTTGCTGCCTTCACAGGACCTCTGTTATCCGACTTAAGTGTAATGTGTCCTGTTCTTTGGACTTGCTTGCACCATTCAGGAAATGATAACCTCTTGCTTACTAAAGTGGATCTTGCTCTGAGAAATGTGTTTGTACGTGTGTATGCGCTTGAGTGTGTATATTTGTGTGTTTGTGTTTGTGTGTATGTGTGTGTATCCTCCTTTATATTGAAGCTACTGCTAGAGGTGCGGGATCCTCATTCTAGAAACCTGAAAGTTTAAATTTAAAGGGAGGGGAGAACCTCTGGTTGAACTCCCTGGAATTGCAAAGATCTGTCTTGACCCTAATTCTAGTTAGAGAATAGCAATGGCTGAGAAAGCCACCAATACTTGAGAGTCCATTTCCAGAGTATGAAACAGACCCCAGGAGTTCCCTAGTGGGGTCTGCTGCCTCTATTTTCCTCCCGTCTCTAACCTCTGTCTCCTGTTTTAGAGCAGAGGAATAGTAAATCTTTGCTACTGCACAGGAATGTGTAGTTGTGAGCATATCCAACCAAAGATGGGTAATGCTGAATACAGCAATGGCAGAAAGCTCTGTATCTTCATTGAGGACCCCCTCTTTCCCAGCATGTGTTTGAGGACTTTGCTCAGTAAAGAGGGTGCTCTATATTGCTGTGAAAGGCTGTCAGTCAGCAGCACATCAGCTCAGGCATGGATAATATCTCCTTATGAAATCATTTCATTGCCTTGGTCACACTGTACAGAAAATCTGCTGATCACCACTATGGACAATATATGCTAGTGGGGCTCTAGTTGTTTCAAAGAGAAACCCTATGTCAGACACTGGAATAGGTAAGTGGTATGCCCCATCTCAGGTAGAACCCAGTGCCACCTCCTCTTCTCCCTGCAGCTATCTGAACAATTCTGAAACTGCCTCCCTGGGCTTCAGCTGAGCAGGTTGGGGAACTAACCAGGGCCCTCCTCTCTAGGGCCCTGTTAAATGCACTGAACTTAAAATGAAACACGAAGTGTGAATTTCAGGTTTGAACGTGATGCATCAGGAAATGTGGAGGTTGGCAGCCCTTTTCCTCCCTCTTGCCTTTCGGTAGCAGGTATTAATATTGTATTAAATGTTATGAGAAAGTAAGGGCTGCAGAGAGGAATGTGCTCAGATGCAATTTTGTCAAGGTTTTTAATCTGTGATTATGATTCCAGATGTAGAAACTCCCGGAGGAGGGAAATGAGGGGTTGCTGGCGTGTGACATGTGTTTTAAGGTGTTTGGCAGTGTTTCTCAAAGTGGTGACAAAATGTTCAATTTTATTACAGTGGATTGGTAAAAGAAATACGAATACTAGGTCAGAGATTGCTCACTTCAGCAAAGGGATTTACAATTATTGATTGAGGTGGAGAAAGTTTGTAGCTGGACCCTGCTTAAATCACATTGTCAACAATGTAAATCTGTCAGATCAGATTATTCTTAAAGAACAATTTAACAAAATACACAATAGCTAATTGTACCCCATACACACACAACAGCACATTTCCATGCAAAGATGTAAATTGCCCTGAAGCAAATGCACACATACACACATCTACAAGATGGTAATTTTTTCCCCCAGCTGGTAAAACTACAGCCATTCCTTGATAGTAATTTCCCTTTAATCTAGCCTAGAATGCTAGGTATACTTGAAGGACCATTTTGCTAATCTGACTACTCTGTAAACCTTTTGAATTGAAACACAAGTAACAGCAATACATTTCCTCACACAGGGAAGCACATTTCGTTTAAAGGGGAATTGGGAAGATTTTGTATGGAAAAAAGTGGGGGTGGGGACGCAAACAGTTTAACTGTTCACTAGCTGACAACATTTATATACACATGCATTTTAGGCTGGAAAATTTCTCTACCAGTCTTTCTCAATTCAAAGACATCTCTGCCATTCCTCTTTGACAGCAAGACACCCCTTAACTTCATGTCCAAGCAAAGGTTTCCTCATAAACCTTTTATGAGCTTCACAAACACTAATCAACGCTGGTGTGTAGCCAGCACTGACTGGACTAGTGATGGGTTTGGTAAACATTTTCACAGAACAAAATGAGGGTTCTTTGGCTAAAGATGCTGGACTTGGCTCCTCCTTTGGTCCCTTATCACAGGACGAAAGTCCCTACTCACTGTGCACCACACAGACTGCCGCACATCTAGCATACCCAGCATGTCTACTGTCAGCCCAGTCTAGGAAACACAGATATTCAGCTCCAGCCTTTCCTAAATCCAGGCAAAAGAATGTTGATTTTGGCTCCTCAGTCGCTGGCACTACTTTACCATCACAAAGCTTACTAGGCTCCTAGTACAATTTGCTTCTTCTTTGGAATCAGAAGTTTCGTCTCTCAAAAGGTGATGTAGGACTTGGTCAATTTCTAAGGGGAATAAATAGTGAGATTGCAGAGGACGGAAAATACCCAGAGTGGCCACCATCTTTCACCCTGAGCTTTCAACAGGACCCTTTTCCTACCCCAGCCCAACTTTCCACAGGCCCAATTAGCAAATCTCTGCTGCTATTTGGGAAGCTGGCATTGTCTCTTTAGGGGATGAACAAACAAGTCACCTCCCACATACACTTCTGCTGAAGCCCAGCCTCCTTTGCCCTCCTCTCACAACATCTTTATTCTTCCATTAATTAAAACAACTAATGTCCCATCGATTATTTTTGCATGAATGAAAATCATTATGGACCCTTGCAGGTACATGGAAAATTCTGTTTGCTTTAACAGTCAGACTTTGATTTCCTATATGCTCATTTTTTTAGACATAAAGAAATACAAGCATAATAAAACTACAAAATAGCAAATAAAATATGAATATCAGTCATAATGAACTCGCGCTGATCTCTTGCAGGAAGAAATGCTCACATGGCCATTTTCAGAGCTGAATTTTGCTATCTGGTAAAGGACTCTAGACAGTAAAGATAAAACACTGAGAGGTCATCAGACTCGGATTCTGAATGTGTGCTTGCGTGGAGTCAAACGAGCTCATCCAAATTTACCTTTAAACCACCCATGTCAGCCTTCGAGAGTTTAAAAAAAAAAGGCAGGGGACAATCAGTCCTATTTGAAATTTCCTAGCTAGTTGGCCATTTCAGCTTGTGTCTCCATTTCTGGGGGCTGCCGTAATTAGAGGGATCTATTTTGCATTTACTTCTCTTTGCAAGCACTACATTATTCACTCTTTCCTGTGCTTATTAAACAGTGCCACCTGCACCAATTCAACAAAGCTCTTCCATCAGTCAGACCCAGCTAAGGATCCCAGACCATATATTATCATTAATTGAAGCTCAATTGAATAGTTGATGATAGAGGCATGAGTAAAAGCAACACATTTTCTGGGACCTGTTTATAAAATGTTTTAGGCAAAAAAACATTTATCCCCACCAAAAGTCATCTTTTACGAACTCATTTCATTCTTTCTGCACAGTAATTCAAGCAGCAATTAGCAAGTCTTTTAATTAATGAACTATTCCCTGCATGTCACCAAGGTGCCTCCAGCACAAATGTCCTTCTTCATAAGGTACTAGCAAATGCAGTCAATATTTTGTCACCCAAACCTTCAGAGCTGACCACCTCAATAATCCTAATGCTATAAAAAGGAACAGACAAGTCAGAAACTAGACTGGAAAAGAGAGGACGATTTTCAGGAAACTTACTATGGATCGTCTAAATCTGAAGAAAGGCAGAGATGAAGAAAGGGGACTAGATAGAGAAAAGAGGCAGAAAATAAGTGGTTCCCTGGGTAAAGACAAGCATAGAAAGTTTCTAGAAAAGATGGGACCATCTCAGAGTTCCAACTATGTTAGAACCAACTACATCAAATGCTGATGATTTTACACACTTTTAAGAGCCTCAAACCTCACTGTGGCTTGTTCTTTTAGAGCTTCCTGCTTTGTTCAAAATACTGCCTATCTTTGGCATTGTCAACAGCTCTACATCTTGGAAAGATTAATTAAGTGATAGGTCAGACACAATGAGGTGAAAGGGCATGTCCACCCAATCAGGACTGATTCATCCATTTCTAGGTGGATCAACTTTTTTTTTTAAGGGATGCTAATTTTAGTTCCATTTCTGGAAGAATTCATTAGTTGGGATGCCTGAGCTCCCCTGGTGAGGGGCATTTAGCCGGAAAAGATTTTTGTGTAAATAGAAAAATCTAAAATCTACACTCTGTCTTTTTAAGATGTGAAACAAAATAAAACTCTAAATTGCTTATATTCTTAAATTTCACTGATCTGGGTGAAGGGTGATTATCTTGAATATGACCCTTGTATAAATTAGCTAATAAGATTGTCCCGCAATACAAATTTAAAAAGAAATCAAAACCACTAGAAGTTCTCATTCTCCCAACTCCACAGTTTCATCCTTTCAAAATCCATTTTTAATTTCAGGGAAGGGTTTTAGAAGGCAAAATGAGAGAGACAGAAAAGGGAGTAGGAGAAGCAGAGAGAAAAAAAAAGGGGGGGGGGAGAATGAATATGAAAGAGAAAGAGAGGTTTTTTAGGTGTCATCCACTAAATTGTTCCAGACCAATTAGAGGTTATCTTTAAACCTCCATCCCCTACCCCTCCACACCTTTCTAAATAGATCTTTAGATGAGTGAGAAATTAGTTAATTGGGAAAGGCAGTGTGGTCGTTCATCCTCTTCCTAACCAGAAGGGTTTCAAGGACCTTAGACGCCCCCTCCCAGAAATGACACCCTCCCCATCTCCTCAGCAGCTTGTCAGTCTGGGTTAGAATTATGACTGCCTCTGTGTGTGAGAGACAGAGACACAGAGAGAAAAAACTCCCAGCCTATGAACAAGGTTGTTAAGCGAGGTCGAGTTGGTTCCAACTCATAGAGACCCTGTATAGGGTTTCCGAAGAGTAGCTGGAGGGTTTGAACTGCTAACCTTGTGGTTCGCAGTCCAGTGCTGATCCTACAGTGCCACACCAGAAGTAGACTCAGGTAAAATGACTTGGCAAATCCCTAACATTTGGAAGATTTTTCACTCTATTCTTGCACACCCCTGCAACTTTACTGTAAATAAAGTTCACCTTTTCCATGATAATTTTCTTTGTTGGGTGGAGGATGAGTATGGAGTAAACAATGGTTTGTTTTTTGCAACTGACTAGCCATTTCTCCTCCAAAGAAAGATAAAATGTCAGTTTCTTAGCTATCCAATTTTTTAAATCATCGGGGATTTATCTATATTTTTAAAACTGAGCAGAAATGCTTAACAGTCTGATCAATAGCCATTGACCATCAGGGCACCTCACACTCTAACATGCACAGCTTGATCATTGGGAAATTTAAAGCATCCCATATAATAGTTTCTCTTTCTGAGGTCTTAAAATGAGTGAGTTTCTCCCATCTATCTATCTAAACACATAACGCACATACAACACACATACTACCACCTCCAGCACACCTTCCTGGAGAATTTATTGCTCATATATTTAATGAAGAACAAAGTAATTAATTGCTAGGCTGTACATCTGGGTGGCACGTCATATCCATAGCAATAATAAAACACGTTTTTCACATTTTAGCAGAAGAAAGGCTAGGTTAGTTCTGCCCACAGATTCAGAGGACCCCAGAGTCTCCGTTTGCAAAGCCTCCCTGTTATAAATCCTACAGCCCTCTTAAGTGATGGCATGTACAATTGCACCAAGGGGCACTAAGTTTATCTGTGCAAAAGCATTGAGAAGGTTGTCTCTTTTCAGAGCTTCTGTATCAGCTTGTGGGGGACTGATATAGATTCAGCTGGCTATCAGTCCCCAGTCTACTTGGCAGCAAATGGAGGCAAAAGTCCAGGGGACTTGCTCTGTGAGGGGCCACAGGTAAGAGTGTATCTTGGGATTCCAAAGATTGGAGTCCTGTGCACCTGTCACAATGGTCCAGTGCCCCAAAAATGATCCAGTCCTTCAGACTTTTCTGATATCCTGCAGTCAAAAGGCTGATGCTGAATTTCTAATTTAGGTATCCCAGGTAGGTCTTAAAGCATCCCAAGGGTCTGGCCAGAGGAATACAAGCTGGCAGGTCAGTTCCAAGTCCCCAGCACTGTCCTTCTAACACCATCCCAGAGACAACCCCCAGCCAGTCAAACAAATTACCTGCAGAACCTCCCATCTCGGGAGTCCCCTGCTCAATATTCTGAACCGTGCCCAGCACAAATTACTCTAGGTCTTTCCTTTTAAAGCTGCAGCATCTGGACAGAGGCACCCTCCTTTACACTGGGAGGGGGGGAGACTTCATATGATAATATGTGTAATATGATATGGAATGACAGAATGCATGACAGTTGCCCATAATACGGAGAAGTCAGTCAAAGGACAGAGGGGACATTTGGATAATTACCATCCATTGGCTAGTCAATCACGCGAACAGAGAGAAACTGCACAAAACCCACAATGGAGTTGGGAAACAAAAGAGACCCGAGCCAGACTCAGGATTAACCGGTCTAAAGCGATCTAAATGCTTTTGTATCTGAAGAACTGAAGCTCCGGGGCTTGCCCCCCTTCCCAATCCCAGGAAACTAATTGTGGGGATCAGAGTTAAAGCTCTCTCCCTCCGTTCCCCTTTCTCTTTGTAGACTGCTCACCAGCAGAAGGGGTAAAAAAATTATTTCTCTCTCCTTGTTCATTAAACTATTTTAAAGTTAAAGGAGTGGGGGGAGGGGACTAGATGTGGCCCCTCAGCCCAGAGGCTGAATTCTTCAACCTTCGAAGAGGCGGCCTCCATTCTTTGTTTCCGGATAGTCTACTCTCCCTGCCCCTTGGAAACAAATGCCATCCACCTAAACTGAGGCTGTGCAGCCATCCAATGCCTGGAGAATACAAGGATAACTCGCACCCTGCTTTAGATCAGGGGTCCCCATAGCTGGCCCTGCCCCAGAAAAACACAGGCTCCGTCTCCCAGTTGAAAGCTCAAAATGAAATCTGCACACCCAGGATTAAGTGAAGTAAAAGGGTTGAAGGAAATGGTTGTAAATTGCGGGAAGAGAGAAATGCCTTCTAAATTGGAGCATGAGAAAGAGAATACTAAATTGGGACAGAGAGAGTGAACGTGCTTAATTGGGAGAGAGTCGGAATGACATAAAACTCCAACCTGAAAAAGAGATATAGGAAAATGATGACTATCAATTTGTAGGGATTCCAAGAGAACGGTGAGAAAGGAAGAGAATTCTTTAAAAGAGGAAAAATACGCACAGAAGATCTCTGTATATGAGAGCGAGACTCCCCTACTCTCAGGACAGAAAGGCAGGTAACTTCTTTACCCAATTCCCAGCAGGCAGGCCCTCCCTCTACAAATTCCAGCCTCCACCCCCCAAGCCCTTCGCCCCCAGTCCCGCGGGGCCTTCACACCGGTTCCCGGCTCCTGGCCGCAGTAGTTCCCGGGCCGGTTTGGGTTGGCGAGAACGGGTAGGTACAGCTGGCTGCGCCGCCAGGCCGGCAGTCAGGTGTCCGCCGCGCCCCTGTCCGCGCCCCCGCTCAGCCCTCCAGTCCCCTCCGGGCGCGCGAGGCGCCTGCTTACCTTTCCGAGTCCTCCACAGCGGGTGTGGCCGGTTCGATGGGCGGCCCCCGGCCAGGGCCGAGGGGTAGGGGGTGGAGGGACCGGACTTGGGGGGAGCGGCAGGGTGAGGGCTGGGGATGCTGGCACGATGCCCAGGGGGGGCGAGGGGGCAGTTGGCAGCCCCAGGGCCTGCGGGCGGGCCCGGCCAAGCCGGAGGAGCTGGGAGATGTCGGGGGTTCTGGGCTGGGCGACTGAGCCCGTGGCGGGCGTCGGAGGTCTTCCTCCGGCCGACGGGCCGCTCCAGAGTGCAGGGCCGCCCCGGGAACCGGGCGAGGCCGGGCGAGGCGCGCGAGGGAGAAGGAGGCGCCAGGCAGCCGAGGACAGGGCGCGTGGATCACAGGGGCTGTTTCCTCGCCTCCGCTGACAAGTCAATCAGGGCCTGCCGAGCCCGGGGACTGTCACCCTGGCTGCAGTGCTCGCGGCTCCCCAGGTCGCCCAGCGCTGCCAGTTGACTGCGGCCTCGAGTCCTATCGGACCGCGCGTCGCAGGTTGGGCTGCGGTCATTAGGCTGCGGGCGCGTGCGGCCGGGGGCGGGGACGGCGGGCGGGGGTGGTGGCGGAGGCCCGGGGAGGCGGCCGCGCAGCGCGGCAGCCCTCGGCCTCCCACCCCCGCCCGCTACCGTCCGGCGTCCGCTCTGCGCGCTCCTCGTCCCTCCCCCTCTAGTCCCCCTACACTGTCTCAGTTCCTAGCTTTTCTCTTTCTCTCTGTCCATCTCTGCTCGTCTCCTTCTGTCTCTCTTCATCTCGTCTCTGTCGCGTTTCTGTCTCCTTTCCTCTCTCTGACTCTCCTGGTTCCCTGTTGTCTGGCTCACTGCATCTCTCGATTTCTTTCTGTGGATCGATGCTGCTGAATGACTCTCTTTTCCCTTCTCTGCTCGGTCGCTCTCCCCATTTTCGCCCTCCCCCTTATATTTCTTTCTACCACCCTTCACTCTCCACCCCTTTCTCGCTTTGCTCTGGAGTTCGCGCTAACCCTCCCGCTGTCCCTCTTAAGAACAGCGCTTTCGGACACTAGCCTATGCCATTTCCCTGCTCTGAGACCTCGGACAAGTCATTTTCTCTCTCCAGGCTGTAGTTTCCTTATTCGAACGAGTTAATAAGCCGCCTTTTGTGAAATGGTTGGGAGGAGCACTGGGAGGCATGAAGAAATGCCTAGTAATTCAGCAACCCTTGTGGCAGCTGCCTGGTGACCAGGGCTCATCGGATACCATAAAACCCCTGTAGCCACAGGGAGGGCCAAGACAGGGTACCAGAAGGCATGTTCAACAAGGGAAGTCAAGGGTGGTTTCCGCCTGGATCCCTAAAGCCAGAACCTTCTGAGAAGTGGTTGTATCTGATTCCCATCCACATCTCCACCCTCCTTTCCCTCAGGGTTTTTGATGGGCAGATGCCAGAGCTAGATCTGACATCTCAGGGCCTGTCACCTGCTGGATCCATCTCCCTTGATAACACCAATCAAGGGCAATGCTTTCTCCTGTCCTTTCACCCAAGTGGGAAGACTCCTACTTCTACCCCTGCCTCCCACCCCTATACACACACCATGATTAGCTCTTAAGATTTAAAGATACTTCCAGGATAAAATGTGACTTCAGAGTCAGAGGTAATTCAAGGATACTTCCTTGAGATCATTGTTGTTGAGTGTTGTTGGTTGAGTCCCTTCCAACTCATAGTGACCATGAATTGGGTTTCTGAGGAGTGGCTGATAAATTTTAACTGCCAACCTTGCAGTTCAAACCAATCTGGCAGTCCAG
Organism: Chrysochloris asiatica; assembly: GCF_000296735.1. Lineage (NCBI taxonomy): Eukaryota > Metazoa > Chordata > Mammalia > Afrosoricida > Chrysochloridae > Chrysochloris > Chrysochloris asiatica. Next base: position 1,577,826 of record NW_006408532.1, on the reverse strand, counting down.
TGCATTATCCCACAGCTCCACATGATTCTAAGCTTTAGTTTTCTTATCTATAAAATAACAATAAGCACCTCCAATATGAGATTGTGGTTGAAGGAGCTCTAGTGTGCAGTGGTCAAAGCACTTGGTTGCTAACCAAAAGGTTGGCAGCTTGAACCTACTTAGCAGCTTTATTGGAGAAAGATGAGGTATTCTGTGTCCGCAAAGATTTACAGCCTTGGAAACCCAGTGGGCCCGTTCTACTGGGTCATTATGAGTTGGAATCAACTTGATAGCAGAAACTGGTTTGGTTTTGGTTTATGAGATTGTGGTTAGGATCATCTATGGTATGATACAAAAGGCCTAGTCTAGAGAAGGTTTTTCATTCTGTTTGCTTTTACTGTCCCAGGCTTTTTGCCAGGCACCAAGGATATAGCAATTCACAAGGCAGTCATGATCTCTCTCTGCCTTCATGTAACTTGCTGTCTACCTGAGGTGACAGTGAACAGCAATTATAACATTATATCATAACAATTGTGCAAGTGCTAGGGAGCTGTAAGAGAGTGATAGGAGACTGACCTGGCCTGGGGACTCAGGAAGAGTTTGCTCAAAGTAGAAAGGATTGCTGAAGAGCGTGTTGGGGAGAGAAGAGAATGCTTCTGGCAGAGAAACCAGTATGTACCCAGGCCCTGTGGCAGGAGGGAGCAAGGCCAGTGGGAACCAGTGGGACTGGAGCAGAAAGGAGGAGGAGTTTGGGAACTGTTCTTATAATCCTCAACTGCATGAACCCTGGTTTCTTCTTTTCTGAAACAGAAGGAGCTTGAAGACATGTCCTTTACCTTTGATCCTTCTTCAAGGTTATCATCTGTTGTCCCTTCACTTGCCTCTGTCTCAGCACTGTCCAACTTGCAGTATCTTCATCCTTGACATCTCTGCCTGCCTTGGCATTTACATCCCCAGAAGAATGTGGCCTCCCGAGAGTGCATACTCATCTCTGTGCCCTTACAGTCAAGGTGAAAGAAGGTGTACTCTGGTGTCGGTTGTATTCCACACTCTGTGCTGGGCACTACCCTTGCCCTCACAAAGTACTCACTCTATAGAGAAGACAGCCTTTAAGCAGATAGAACTATCCTGACTGTTATGAAGGAGCCTCACAGGGGGCTTGATCATGGGCTTTGAGAACAGCCCATCCTGGGTTTGCTCACCTGGTCTAGTTTTCAGAGGGTGGCACAGCAACCAACACAAAGTAGGCACATGTGTTGAGAAGATGAAAAAGAAAAGTGAAGTTTAATTGAAGGGTGAAGAAAAATGAAGTCTAATCGAAGTAGAAGTTCAGTGAGGAGACTTACCTACGAAGATCTAGGAGTGGCAACCTGCAGACAGGAGGAAAGGGAGGGATCTGAAAAGAGCGAAGTGCTGGGTGCTTTTGTGCATTTACCTTGGTCAACCTTCACAGCACCCTTTCCTCATGGGCACCACTGCCCTCCTTTTTCTGATAAAGCGTCAAGGTCCAGAAGAGTTAAGTCACTAGCCTGAGGTCATGAAGAACTTGCACCCAGATGTGAGCCCAGGCCTGGTTGCTCCTCTTCACTGAAAGGAAGAAACAGAGGAGGAGAAGGCAGAGGAAGGAGGCAACTGAGAACAAAAGAAGAGCTGTGGCAAAGGAGTGAACTCCACGAGTAATTTTTCAGCTTAAAAACAATTCCCATTTCCCAGCCCTGCGGAGGCAGGTGCGGTGGATCTGAGGCAAGGCTGGCCTTCTGACTCGCAGGAGCCTGCCAAGGGGCCCCAGCGAGGTGCTTCAAAGCTGGCCTCTTCAGCACAGGCGCTTTTAAACTTCACACGGGGAAACTTTCCAGGGCTGACTTTTTGCACTTTGTTTCCAAATCAAGAAATGGGGAAGTCCCTCTCAGCCCAGTGGGGAGGAGAGCTCATCTAGCAGGCTTGCCCTGGGGGGTCCAGGCTTGGCAGGTCCCAGGGCAGCCAGTTTGTCCCCAGATGCTTAGGGAGTAACCTGCCCCCATCCTCATCTGGGTTCCTAGGGAAAATTCAGGGTGTGGGCTTGGCAACCGGTTCTTCCTAGTTGGATGAGGCCTCTCTTGCTGAGTCCTCGCAAGTCTGTTTTCTGCCTGGGTTCTTAGTAGCACTGGGCTGTCGCCTTTGTGAGACCAAGCCACAAAGGTCAGGATGTGCTCCTTGCTCTCAAAACCAGGTGACATCATCTGTCATCCTCTGATTCCCATCTCGAGAGGTAGACTGAGAGGTAGATGAGGAGCTTCCTACCCCTCGGCTCTCTCTGACTTTTGGAATTCAGATTTGGATTTTGGATGTACATCAAGAGGCTGGCTTCATGCATTTTAATTAAGCTGTCTTTTTTCATTTATTACTAATACACTCCTCTTAACTATGATTTATTTGTTAAACAAAGCACCATAAGCCGTCACTTATTCATCTTAATTTCAACAAAATTAAAGTAGTCGCTGTTAGATTGCACCTAATTGCACTTGCAATGAAAAGAACGGAGATGTTAATCAAAATAAATTGAAGATAAACAATAAAATCATTACATCTTTGCAGCAGTAAGTGTAACTAATCAGTTTTGACTCGAAGCGACCGAACAGGAATAATGAATGTGTCACTGAAAGCGTGCTCATTAAGGGAAACTGCCACAGTCTGGGTCCTCAGGGCAGCAGACGACCACCTTGTCCATGTGGCCCTGGGAGTTCCTGTCCCCTGGGCTGGGCAGAGGGGCCCTCAGGAGCACGGTAGCAAAGAAGAAGAGGCTCAAAGACTGAGAGAGAGAGTCATAGGTAGGGGCCCTGAGGCTCTCCTGAGAAAATCAGAGGTCCTAGGACCATTTCAGAACATTCAGGTAACTAAGGGTAAGAGGACAGAGACAGACAGACAGATAACCAGTGGGTACAAACAAGCAGGCACACCCTAGTTTGAGACCAGTCAAGGAAAAAGAGAGACAGGCAGACAGAGACCAGGAAGAGAGAGAAAGGAAAAGAGGCTGAATGGACAGACAGGGAAGAGAAATTGAAGAGTCTCTGAGGAATGGAATGTGAGGCAGCTCTGATACAGTGATGGAGTAGGGATGGAAAATGGAAAGAGCTGAGTGGGGAGAGAGAGAGCGAGAGAGAGAACTAGGCAGATCCACAAAGGGGGAGCCTAGTCAGTCTTAATGAAATAATTTCTCCTGTAAGGACCAAATATGCATATTTTAATTTTGAGCCAGTGAAAACTCAGGAGGTTTCAGGTTAGGACTCTGAGTACAAAGTGGTCATTGAAAGTCTATTTCAATGGACTTTGGGTAAAGGGAAGCAAAGGGCCACCTGAGGGCCTCCTGGACTTACCTTCCAATCACAGAGATGGCATGGGCCAAAAGGGTTAGGGTCCTTTCCCCATGTCTCAGGCCCTATGTGCCAGTCCTTGGGTTGCTGGGCTGGACACCAAGCACAGAGCCAAAGAGAGACATCTTGGGCTTCTCTGGCTGTGACTGCCTCAGTGACATCCCCTTTCCAGGTTGTAGACACTCCGAATGTAAGCAACTTGGAGAAATGGTAAAATCATGGCATCTTGATAAGATTGGGAACAGAGAGCAGGAGAACAGCCTGAAGACACACATAGTTTCTAAATACCAACTATCTAGGGACATGGTGGTATTTATACATTTATTATAAGCATTAAATGAGTTAATATTTATAAAGAGCTTAGAATAGTGATTGGCTCTTGGTAAGGGCTTCATGTGTTTGTCAAATAAAAAATAAAAGTAATCCTCGCTCTCAATGAAGTGCAGGGTCCAGTAGAGGAGAGACTCATTAGCAGTCAAGTTCAGTCCACTGGGGTAAGGGCCAAAATAGATACTTCAAGATGCTCTGGGATCCCAGAGTGAAGACAGAGTGTTCAGCTGAGCAAAGTCTTAAAGTAGGAATAGGAACTAGTCAGAATGGAGAATTATTAGATGGGAGAGGGGAAGGGAGAAAGGGCTTTCCATGACATGAACAAAGTCAGGTAGATAAGAAATAGTAAGATACACATTGGATGAAACTGCAAAATGGTACAACCACTGTGGAATATGGTATGGCACTTTCTCAGAAAGTTGCAAGTAGAAATACCATATGACCCAGCAACCTCTCTACTTGGTTTATAGCCTCAAGAAATAAGAGCGGTGACATGCACACCTATGTTCATTGCGGCACTATTCACAATAGCAAAAAGATGGGGACAGCCTAAATACCCATCAGCAGAGAATGGTTAAACAAACTTTGGCACATACAATAGAATACTACTCAATGCTGAAGAATAACAATGAATTTACAAAACACCACACAACATGAATGACCTTGGGGAACATTATGCTGAGTGAAATTAGTCAATCACAAAAGGACAAATATTGCATGAGACCACCATTGTAAAAAGCTAAGAAAATATTTTCTTGGTAAAAGAAACATTCTATGATGGTGTTGTTAAGTGCTGTCAAATCAGTTCTGTTTCTAACTTACAGCAACCCTGTACAGGGTTTCTAAGGAGCAGCTAGCTGATGGGTTTGAACTGCCAAGCTTGTGGTTTGCAATCCGGTGCTGATCCTATGGCGCCACACCAGGAGTTGGGGAAATTAGTCACAGGCTAGAGGGTTGTTGTTGTTTTTAAGTGCTGTCAAGTCAGTTCCAACCCACAGCGACTCTGTATAGGGTTTCTGAGGAGCAGTTGGTGAGCTTGAACTGCCGACTTTGCTGTTCAAATGGCTTTGCAGTCTGGTGCACTAACCCACAGCGCCATACCAGGACTCTGGCTAGAGGGTAAACACATGTTAAAATGGGTGATTGTTATTGTTATTTGCCATCGAGTTGGTACCGAGTCATTGTGACCCTATGCACAACAGAATGAAACAATGTTTGGTCTTAGGCCAACCTCACAATTGTTGCTACATTTGAGCCCACTGATGCTGCCACTGTGCCAATCCATCTTGCTGGAGGTCTTCCTCTTTTTTTCTGACCCTCCACTTTACCAAATATGATATCCTTCTCCAGTGATTGGTCCCTCCTGACAATATGTCCAAAGTATGAGAGATAAAGTCTGGCCATTCTGACTTCCAAGGAGCACTCTGACCACACTTCTTCTAACATAGATCTATTTGTTCTTTTGGCAGTTCAGTATTCTCCTTCAACACTATAACTCAAATGCATCAATTCTCCTGCGGTCTTCCTTATTCACTATCCAACTTTCACATGCATATGAAGTTATTGAAAATACCATGGATTGGGTCAGGCACACCTTAGTCCTCAAACTGACATCTTTGCTCTTAAACACTTTAAAGAGGTCTTGTGCAGCAGATTTGCCCAATGCAATATGTCTTTTGATTTCTTGACTGCTATTTCCATTAGTATTGATGGTGGATCTAAGCAATATGAAGTCTTTGAAAACTTCAATCTTTTCTCCATTTAGATGAAGAAAAATGTGGCATCAGGATTGGAGGAAGACTCATTAACAACCTGAGATACGCAGATGATACAACTTTGCTTGCTGAAAGTGAAGACGACTTAAAATACTGATGAAGATCAAAGACCACAGCCTTTGATATGAGTTGGATCTCTGTGTAAAGAAAACAAAAATCCTCATCATTGGACCAATAAACAAAAAATGGGTAATGGGCAGGCAATATACAACAAGAGGGAGGTTGGCAGAGAAAAGAAGAATGTGTGGAAGACACAGGGAGGAATGAAATAGTTAAAGTGAATAAAGGTGAATATTGTTAACTGAAGGTATATGGAGGAGATTGCAATCAGTGTAATGAAGCAAAGTGTATAGTTAGTTGAATAGAAAACTGATGATCTGCTCCATAAACCTTCACTCAATTCACAATAAAAGGTTTTTTTCTAATTTTTTTGTTTTGTTTTTTTTTAAAAAGTAGAGTGTGATGTAAGAATCAGAGATGAAGAGATGAGAATTAAGATGATGCTGGGAACATTAATAGGCTTTTGGTTAGTAAATGAGAACAAACTGTAGAACCCAGATCTTGATGTGCATTGGAAGGAACTACTAAAGAACATCTGAGTAGACACTCACTGGGTGTTACTTGTTTGCTTGTTTGTTTTTACTGTTCAGCATATATTCACTGTATTCAGGGTAGAGTTTTTCTTTTGGGATTGTGTTCTCCGTCTCTTCTCCTTTACTCCTTTCAGTCCATGTGATTCTGTAGAGCCAAACAAACTAAAAGAACCCTATTGTTGTTAAGTAGATTCTAAATCATGGTAACTCCATGTGTTACAGAGTAGAACTGAGCTTCATAGACTTTTCTTGGCTGTTATCTTTCTGGAAGCACACCTCCATGCCTGTTGGGTTGGTTCAAACTGCCAATTTTTGGGTTAGTGACTGAGAAGAAACTGTAGCACCCAGGGACCTCTGGTGGAGTCAACTCTCCCATAATTCCAGAAGGAGCAGTAGACACAGACCTAAACCAATCAATGGAGTTCATTCCTGTGGCCATGGTGATTGGTTGAGGGAAGGGCCCAATTGGAGCCAGGTTCATGGGAGCCAATCCAGAGCTTCATCTTGAGGACCTGCTGGTTTCTAATCTAACAAGATGTAAGGGCTGGGCTGCTGCCACCATCTCACTACCATGTAGAGTCTGAGACCAAAGCCAACACAGCAGAAGGCAGCATGATGGAGCAAAACGAGTTCCAGTGACATCGTTTGAGCTCCAAATCCAGCTGAGATGAAGCCAGCTCTAGTCCCCAGCCTTTTTGGTTTCATGAGCCAATAAATTCTTTTTTGCTTCAGCCAGTTTGAGTTGGGTTTTTTTGTCATTTGGAACAGAAAGAGTTCTGCTACAGGCTTCAAACAGGAATGCAACACAGTCATATATTTTAGTAACATCACTCTGGCAGCCATGCACAGTGTGGCAAGGGGACTGGAGGGAGTTAGATTAAAGGCTGGGAGGCTGGTGAGGTCATCCCAAAGAGGTCTTATGATGTGGAACAGGCAGAACTAGGAAGCTTGGAGTCCACCAGTATATTGATTTCCTAATAACAAATGACCACAAACTTGATGGCTTAAAACAGCAGAAATGTGTTCTCCCACCATTCTGAAAGTCAGAAGTCTGAAATTAAGGTGTCAGAAGGTCCATGCTCCCACCGAAGGCTGTAAAGGAGACTCTTTCCAAGCCTGATTCAGCTTCTGCTCACTTGTGGTTGCGTAACTCTAAGCTCTCTGTCTTCATATCACTCTCTTCTCCCCTGTGTTCATGACTTCTCTTCTTTTATAACTACACTTGTCATTAGATTTAGAACCTAACTGGTCAATCCAGGGAACTATCTCATCTCAAGATCTCTTAACTTAAGTATATGTACAAAGACCCTTTTTCCAAATAAGGTCATATTTCGTTCCTAGGATGTGGGCATATCTTTTGGGGGCCACTATTCAATCCACTAAAACCATCAGGGGAAATGATCACAAGTTCAAAAAGATTAGAATGAATATTGCTGCATGGGAACAGGAAACAGGGTAAGTGAGGCAATGGTAAGAGGTTGAAGCCTCCTGGATGGGAGGAAATTTATCCCAGTGCACCAAGAGAACTTACACACAGGCTTTCTGTACCACTGTGGAGAGTAAAGTCTCCAGGTGAGATTTAGGGGCAAGATTAGAAATTGTTTTGGAATCACTCTCTTTGTCATGGTGGGAACTGAAAGACCCTCAAGGTCTGGAGTAGGAATGACTGTGTGGGAGTCAATACAGCAGCCCCTCACCACATCCCAGGAACAAGATGCAGTTGACTGTGACTTTGGAGCCCTAGGAGCCACTTCAGAGCAGTATGTTGGGCCAACGAGGATGATAAATGCAATGCTTGACCCTTCTGAGAAACGTGTCTAACCCCAGGCCAATGGTAGAAGAAAGCCTACAAACATGGAAGGGACGATAAGGGTCACATCATCACCATCTTCCAGACCCAGTGCCTGGCACACTATGGGCACCGAGTGAAGACTGCTTCAAACAGAAAACCATTTCCAACGCCACTTCTCTCTGAAGCTCTTTTCACTTCTCAGAGTTTCAACTTCTGTATCTGTAAAGTGGGTCAGGATGATCAACATACCATGTGAGAGAATTGTGTGAACCTTAAAGCCCTGTTCAAATACAGGGATTTAAAGAGAGAAGAGGAAACAACCTCCTACTGCTGTTTCCTCTTTAATGTGTTCAAGAACAAATATGTCAGTTTGAGGACTGAGGTGTACCTGACCCAAATCATGGTTATTTTCGATTGTCTCATATGCACGTGAAAGTTGGACAATGAGTAAGGCAGACTGTAAAAGAATTGATGCATTTGAATTATGGTGTTGGAGAAGAATGTCAGAAGAACAAACTCATCTGTGTTGGAAGAAGTACAGTGGGGATGCTCCTTAGAAGTCAGGATGGCGAGAATTTATCTCTCATACTTCAGATATGTTGTCTAGAGGGACCAGTCCCTGAGAAGGACATCACGCTTGGAAAAGTGGAGGGTCAGAGAAAAAGAGGAAGACCCCCAAAGAGATGGATTGGCACAAGGATAGCAGCAATGGTCTCAAACATCGCAATAGTTGCGAGGATGGCATAGGATTGGGCAGTGTTTCATTCTGTTGTGCATAGGGTCACCATGAGTCAGACCTGACTTGATGACACCTATCAACAACAACAACAACATGCCCCTTTAGTGCTATTTTGGTATCAAAAGCAGGACCAATTTTCTCATGAACATTCTTCTACTCAATTACAAAAGGATAAACTAAAATTTAAGGATAGACACTTTTCCAATGAACCATAATAATATACACTAATGATGTTCCACAAATTCCCTTGACGCAGAATAAACAGAACAAAAAAGCAAACCCATTACCATCGAGCCAATTCTAACTCATAGTGACCCTCTATAGGGTTTCCAAGGTTATAAATGTTTATGGGAGCAGAAAGCCTTCTTTCTCCTATGGAAAGGCTGGTGAATTTGAACTGCTAAACTTGCAATTAGCCATTCAATGCTTATCCTATAGTGCCACCAGTACTTCTATAATAAAGAAAGAAAATTTAAATAAAGATGGACCATGGGATAGGGAGGGGTTTGGCTTGGCCAACATGGAATTCCCTCCCAATGTCCTCAGCTGGAACCTTAAGGTACCTGCTCAGTTCTTTATCACCCAGACTGCTCTCCACTCTCCACCCCCTCCACTCTTCTGTCCAACCAGGTGATGACCAAGGTCTGACAGTCTGTTTACTGACCACATATTTGGTATCAGGAAGGGGGTTCATGGCTTCCCATGTGTTAACTCAAGTTCCCTATTAGCAGAGTCTATTACTGTCTGCTACTACCCCCTTTTCTAGATGAGGATACTGAGGCTCAGAGGAGAGACACGGCTTTCCTAAAATCATATGGTCAGCGATTGCCAGAGCCAGAAGTCAAGCCCAGATCTGTATCATTCCAAAGTGAATGCTTATAACGATGATACCAGTCTGCCTGGGCAGACTCTTGTGGATGAGCTAGCTGGGAAGACAATGATGCCCTGGGGCTGAGGTCCCTGGACTGGCAGTAGGTAGAGGTAGTTCTGCCAGTTAGCGATGCTGTAAGGTGGCAGTGCTCCCAGGAGGCAATGCTTCAGTTTCATCTGGAAGGTCTCTGATGCAGGAGGGAATTCCACACCAGGGATAGTTAAGCATCATGTTAGTGAAAGGCCAGGAGCACACTAACTACAGCCATAACAGTGGAGGCCAGAATAGCCCAGGGGAATCTTGGGTTGGGTACCAAAGCTTGGTGAAAGGCAGAGCCTGTTTCAATTCTTTGTTAGGCAAGAGAGGAGCTCATCTTTGCCTATGGTGTCCCCTTTTAAGCTAAAGAAATAGAGGCTTTACATTGACCTATATTGCATGCTTACCATGTGTCAAGCACTGTGCTGAAGACTTTCATTAATCGTCTCTTTAGTCCTTGGCAACAACCACAATGATAATTATTTCCCCACAAAGGCTAAAGCCTGGGAATTTTCACAGCGAGAACTTGAATCCATGGCCCACTATGCTTAGACAGGATAAGTGATGTATTCATCTGGGACACTCCAGTCCCTGACACACATACACTGAAATCCCATGGAGACATCCTGTAGGCCAGAAAAAAAGTACCTAATAGCAGAGGACAGAGGTCCTTCCAGGGCCATCTCCTGGCTTGCCTTTCTTTTGTGTCTGGCTCATGTGGCTGCTCACTGCGTGGGCTCCCAGCCCTGTGCAGCTATGGCATAATTGCCTGTTTTAAAGCAAGGCTGGCTATTGCTTCTGTTTTGCCTTTGAGAAGAGGGCACAGAGCGGCCACACCAGAGCTGGCAGGGCAGACATGGACTTCAAAGGCCACATCTTTAACTACTAGTTGCCAGGCAGCTGGGAGGCCAAGGGGCTGGAGACAGGGTGGGGCACTGGCAGGAACAGGCAGCACCCACATATGTTGGGATTGAGAGGGGCTGTCTCCCCAGATAGAACAAAGATAGGAAAGCAGGTTCATATCTCCTTTCTTCTTTTGGGAGCTGGTGAGAACTCCTTGAGGACAGGGTGAAGAAAACTCATTGCTGGTGCCTAGCACATGGGACTGTATGGGACTAAGGAGATTATGACTCTACTCTTATGCCACCCCCCAACTCACACATACAGGCATCTTCCTTGGAGTATGGGGAAATAAACCCTCTTACTCCCTTATATAGGAGCTCTGGTAGCGTAGTGGTTACGAATCGGGCTGTAAACCGCAAGGTCAGCAGTTCGAAACTACCAGCAGCTCCGTGGGAGAAAGATGAGGCTTTCTACTCCCGTAAAGATTTACACCCTCGGAAACCCTGTACAGGGTCGCTATGAGTCGGTTCCGATTCCACGGCACATAACAACAACAACAACAACAACTCCCTTATATAAGGAGCTCTGGTAGCGTAGTGGTTACAAATTGGGCTGCGAATCTTAAGGTCAGCAGTTCGAAACTACCAGCTGCTCCGTGGGAGAAAGATGAGGCTTTCTGCTCCTGTAAAGAGTTACAGCCTTGGAAACCCTGTACAGGGTCACTATGGGTCAGAACCAACTCAGCGGCACTTAACAACAGTAACAACAACTCCCTTATATGGATTCATTCTTTCCAGAGGGTAAATCGGCAGCCTACAAAAATCCTTTGAATGTGCACACCTCTTGACCCAGCATCTCTCTAATGTGAGTGCATAGTCCTTTCAGTTGTTCATTCATTTCGATTGAGCCTCTACTATGTATCTGACACTGGACCAGGCATTGAGCTACTCTGGTGAATACCCAGGCACGATCCCTCAGGAATCTCACAGTTTAGATGGGGAGAGAGATGTTGAAGACATTCACAGAAATCTTTAGCTGTGATTATGCTAATCACTTCAGGTGAAAAGCATAGGACCTAGTGGAACAAGGTTCATGGATCCTCATAGCAATGTGGTTTTGCTAGTAAAAATGACAACAGTCCAAATATTCATGTATAGGGGAGTGTCAAAGAAAATGGTGGCATATTCACACTTTGGATTATCATGCACTTATTGAAAAGTCCTGGTGTGGCACTGTAGGATAAGCACTGGACTGTTAACTACAAGGTCGGCGGTTCAAACCCACCAGCCACTCCTCAGAAACCTTATATGAGGTCACATGAGTCAGAACTTAACACTATGAGTCAGAAACCTTATATGAGGTCACTATGAGTCTATGGCACTTAACAACTTGATATTGCAAAGCACAGTGAGCCTTCATGGTACAGTACATTAAGCACTGGGCTTCTATCCAGAAAGTTCAAACCCACCAGCCACTCCACAGGAGAAAGATGAGGTTGTCTACTGCTGTAAAGACTAACAGTCTCAGAAACCCTATGGAGCAGTTCTCTGTTCTATTGGTTCTCAGGCCAATGCTTAACCCACAGTGTCACCAGCGCTCCTTACTCCGTCCTACAGGGCTGCTATGAGTCAGAATTTACTTGACAGCAGTAGACGAGGGTATTGAAAAGCACAAGGCAGGTTATATGGACAGACGTGAAAAATGTCCTCAATAAGGTGTGAAATGTTTTTTCTTTAAATGTGTGTAGTATGTTTAATTTCTGTAATAGTAACAATTATTATTATGCTTATGTGTGTTATGAATATTTGCCTAGGAAAGACTGGAAGAATATGTCTCATATTGTTAACAGCTGTTATTTCGGGGAGGAAAATACCTGTGACTTTCACTTTTTAAGCATTCCTATAACATTTGAATTATTAAAAATAAACATGCACTACCTTAGTAAAAAGAAAAGCTGGGGGAAAAAACTGATGATAAACATTTTTGAGAATATTCAGGCACCTGGAATCAAGGCTGTTCAGAGAATGGAGTGTTCCTTCTTGAAGACACATTTCCTTCCACTTAGGGCTAGAATCTCAACAGAGAAAAGAATAACAGTCATTAGGGGTCAGCATGGGTTCTAACCATTCACCAGTGGTGATGGGGTAGGTCATTGGATTTGTTTCCCCACCTATAGAAATGATATAATAGTCTGTTCCTCCTAGGGTTGTACGCAGATTAAATGAAATGCTACATTAGAATTCTCTTGGAAAGCCACTATTTGGTGGTTCTAAACAGAGGGAATGCCTTTGCCAGACCTGAGAGCATCATATGGAATTGTTGGAAGAGGAGAAATAAATTTGCTCTTGGCTCTTCTCACAGGGAAGCCAAGTTTGCTTACATCATCCACCTAGGAAAATCCAGTAACATGTTTGCTTGTCAATAAGAGACAGTGTTTTCAGTATGTTTCCTTCTGCATCCCCTTCTCTGGCACAGAGAAGGTAGCAGAGTTTGTTGACTGAGTAATTCAACGATAGACTCCAACCTAGAAGTGACTTATGGATGTCACCAGGTGTAAATCTCAAGTGAGCAATTCACTGAACAAAATTCACATCACACCCTCCAAATAGTCTTGGTGAAACTGACTATGAAATGTCTTCAGCATATTCACTCCCGGCACACTTTCACATATAATGCTTTATGGTAAGAGCAAAGACAGTGAGGCAGGCTCAAGCCAGCGGCCAATTAAAACTAGTTGAGATGGAGTCCAGGGCTCTGGCTTGAAAAACAGATTGGGAAGTAAATGCTAGAGAAAGCCCTGGCCAGCAGGTGAAAGAGAAGACTGCTAAAAGGGCCTCAACCCTGGGACATTCTTCAGGTCACAACTGAAGCTTGAGTCAAGGCATGCTGGGACCTCTGCCATTGCCAATACCAGGGAAGTGGGAAGGCAAGAGGACTATGGGCACTCAAGGGAGTGACCCGAGGCTCAAAGTTCAGTGCCCAAAGCTGTGTGGTGGGTTTCAGCTTGGTTCTAGCTGGCATCAATTACTTTATTTTTTTGGCAGGGAGGTGGAGGGTTGGGTGTGGTTAGGGCAGCATTCCATGGAATCAGGGCAGCCACTGAGGTAGAAAGTGGTCAGTTTATGGATAGCAGAACCCAGCCAATCTCTAAAGTGCTCAGCGAAGAATCTGGTGCATAGTAATTCCCAGGACTTGCTATTGTTAATAACATTATATGGGACTGCTGTTGTTGTTACATGCTGTGGAGCTGGTCCTGACTCACAGTGACCCCATATAGGATTTCGAGGCTGTAAATCTCTGTGGGAACAGGAAGTCTCATCTGTCTCCTTCTGCGTGACTGGTGGGCTCAAACTGTTGACCTCGTGGTTCGCAGTCCAATACTTGTCCTACAGAGCCACTGCAGGACTGTTGTTGATAAGTGCCGTTGAGTCAGTTCCTACTCATAGCAATCCTGTATAGGGTTTCTGAGGAGCATTTGGTGGGTTTGAACTGCCGACATTGTGTTTCGCAGTCTAGTGCTTATCCTACAGTGCCATGTCAGTAGTCCACTGTGGATAGTAAGGGCTGCATATCTGCTGCAAAATACCTCTTTAAAGTGTTAAAGAGCCAAGATATCAGGTTGAGGACTAAGATATGCCTGGCCCAAGCCAGGAGTCCTGGTGTGGCACTGTAGGATGATGCAGTGGACTGAAAGGGCAGTTGAACCTCAAGGTTGGTGGTTCAAACTCATCAGCCACTACTTGGAAACCCTATATAGGGTCACTGTGAGTCAGAACTGACTCAATGGCACTTAAGAACAACAGCAACAAGCCAAGGTATTCCCAATTGCATTATATGCATGTGAAGGTTAAACAATGAATAAGGAAGACCTTAGAGGAATGGATGCATTTGAATCACATTGTTAGAGAAGACTATTGAAAGTACCATGGACTTCCAGAAGAACAAACCAATTTGTCTTGGAAGAAGTATAGTGAGAATGCTCCTTAGACGCCAGGATGGTGAGACTTAGTCTCTTATACTTTGGACACATTATAAGGAGAGATCATTTCCTAGAGAAGGGCATCATGTTTGGTAAAATGGAGAGTCATTGAAAAAGAGGAAGACCCCCAACAAGATGGACTGACACAGTGTTATCAACAATGGGATTAACCCAAGAACAATTGTGAGGATGGTGCAGGACTGGGCAGTGTTTTGTCCTGTTGCCCATCACCTAACAATACTAAAAGGTTTGCCTGGACCTAAGTGAAAAACTTAAGTAAGAAGATCTTATTGCATGTTTACTATATGACGGGACTTCAAAAAATTCGTGGAAAAATGGATTTAAAGGAGAATAGAATTTTGATTGTTTAAATTATTATATATTCCTGAGTGTTTTTGTATACATCTCTTCACTCTCCCCCCCCACCCCCCAAGAAAGCAAAGAAAAACAGAGGGAATGGAATACTATTGAATGATGATGCACGGAGGAGATTGTAACCATTGCCATGAAACAATGGTGTAAAGCCGATGTTCTCCCATGTAAACTATCACTTAGTTCACAATAAAAAAGAAGAAAAAAGTTAATAGAATTTTATCCCTCATGAACATAGATGCAAAAATTCTCATAAAAATCCTAGCCACAGAGTTCAACAACACATAAAAAAAAATAATAAATAAATAAAACATCATGACCAAGTGGGATTCATATCAGGGATGCACGGATGGTTCAACATTTAGAAAAACAATCAATGTAAAATATAATAGAATTTTCCATAAACTTTTTGAAGCCCTATGTATAAAAGGCACTATTTTAAGCCCTTTCCATCATTAGTCTGTCAGTATGTTGTACTATGGTGACCTGCATGTTGCTGTGATGCTAAAAGCTATGCCATCAGTATTTTAAATACCAGTAGGGTGGAAAAGTTTCAGCAGTTTCCAGACTAAGATTAGGAAGAAGGAGAGGCAGACTACTTCTGAAAGGTTAACCACTAAGAACTTTATGGATAACAGTAGATACAGTGCCAGAAGATGAGCTTCTCAGGTTGGAAGGCATTCAAAATATGACTGGGGAAGAGCTATCTCCTCAAAGTAGAGTTGAGCTAATGACATGAAAGGAGCAAAGCTTTTGGGACCTTCATTTACTGATGGGACACAACTCAGAATAAGTAACAATTCCAAACATTCACCTTTTAATAATTAGAGCTTATAATGTACGAAGTATGAACCTATGAAAGTTGGAAATTGTCCAAAATGAGATGGAATGCATAAATCCTAGGTATTAGTGAGCTGAAATGGACTAGGAATGACCTTTTTGAATCAGAAAATCTTATACTATACTGGGAACAAAATCTTACACTATACTGGGAACAATAAATTGAAGAGGGATGGCATCACATTCATCATTAAAAAGAGCACAAGATCTATCTTGAAGTTCAGTGCAGTCTGTGACACATCTACAAGGAAGACTAGTTAATATCACTATTCAAATTTACACACCAACCACTGAAGACAGTGATGATGAAATTAAAGAATTCTACCAACAACTTCAGTTTGAAATTAATCAAATATGCAATCAAGATGCATTGATAATTACTGGTGATTGAAGTACAAAATTTGGAAACAAAGGAAAGGGATCTGTTCTTGGAAAATAAAGCCATAGTGAAAGAAATAATGCTGGATATAGCATCATAGAATTTTGCAAGAGCAATAACTGAGTGTTTTTGTATACATCTTGGGAATGCCTTTTTGTAAGACAACATAAAATCTTATACAAATGGGCCTCATCAGAAGGAATACACAGAAATCAAATTAACTACATCTGTGGAAAGAGACAATGGAGAAACTCAATATCATCAGCCAAAACAAGGCCATGGGCAGACTGTGGAACAGACCATCAATTGCTCATCTGCAAGTTCAGACTAAAGCTGAAGAAAATTAAAACAAGGCCATGGGATTCAAAATATGACCTTGAATATATCTTACCTGAATTCAGAGGTCATCTCATATGTATGTGAAAGTTGGACAATGAATAAGGAAGACCATAGAAGAATCTATGCATTTGAATTGTGGTATTGTGAAAGAATATTGAAAGTACCATGGACTGCCTGAAGAACAAATAAATCTGTCTTGGATGAAGTGCAATGAAAATTCTCCTTAGAAGCAAGGATAGTGAGGCTTCATCTCTTGTTCTTTGTACATGTGGTCAGAAGGGACCAGTCCCTGAAGAAAGATATAATGCTTGGTAAAATGGAAGGTCAGCAAAAAAGAGGAAGACCTTCATTGAAATCAATTGTCACAGTGGTAACAACAATGGGCTAAAAGGTAACAATTGTGGTATGGCCCAGGACATGGCAGTGTTTTGTTCTGTTGTGCATAGGGTCAATATGAGTCAAATTGATGGCACCTAACAACAACAGCAACAACAACAATTGTAAATTCTTTAGCTGGATTAATTTATAGCAAATACCTGTAATACCAATTGTTATTTCCACTGAGTCTCACTGAGAATAAATAACTTGCCCAAAGTCAGACAACTAGTAAAGACTCTAACCAGAGCCATTGGTAAATATGAGGGAAACAACCACAGCCCCATTTGCTTAGTGCACATAAAAGTCTAACTGTAAAAAGTGCTTGAATCGTCTCATGTGACACTCCCATCCATGTCTCCAGGGTAAATACACAACTTAATCTTATTTTACAGGAGAGGAAAGTGATTCAGAGATGAAGTGGCTCACACAAGTGCACACAGTCAGAAGGTGACAGGCCAAGGCAGAGCCCAGGGTCTTCTGTCAGCTGGACCCCAGATGATGAGACGGTCCCACCAGGCCAACCCTCAGCCAGCAGGTGGGTGAGGAGAAGCCTAGCATAGGGGGCACCTACGACTTCTCCCAGATACATATGTGCCAGATGGGTGGTAGCCAGACTGCCCCTGGACCCTACCTGCCAGAGGTGGGCTGCAGTTCTCCTCTCCCACTCTCCACCCTAGTCAGGAAGAGCCCAGAGACCTGGCAATTAGGAACTGCCCCTCCTGGCCCTGTCCTGAAGGTGTTTGTGGAGAAAACTGTATCCACCCAGTAACCCTGAACCCTGGCACTGAAGCCCAAGGTAGAGGCAGAGGCTGGTGGGATTGGGACCCATAGTCTGCACTGGAGGAGGCAGGGGCACTAGAGAGACGCAGGGTCTCTCTGGTCTACAGCTTCATATGCAAGTGAAAGTTGGACAATGAATAAGGAAGCATTTATGCATTTGAATTGTTCGATTTCACCTGAAGCTCTTGCTCAAACACAAATTTGACTACAATTCTGCAGGTTAATGGTCTTAAGTAGGGACTCATCGCCTTCAGGATCAAGTTCTGGCAAGCAAAGTTTTGAGTATGAAGAGACCCTTGCCTTCCTCTCTAGCTTAATTTCCTACACTATTCTCCACCCCACTATACACACACACATACACTCTACTGTGCGTGCACACACACACACTATTGCAGCTATTCTACAAGTTTCCTGGATATACCAGGCTCTTAAGTCTCTGTGCCTTTCTACTTGCTTTTTTCCTCTGCCTAGAATGTCCTAGCCACCTTCTTTGCCCAGTTAGCTCCTACTTGACCCTTGTGACTCAGTTTTGGCCATGCCAACTCCAGTAAGCCTTGCCTGACCCTGAAGCTGGTTTAGGTTTCCAGTTCCATTCTCTAATGTCCCATCCTCCCTCCATCACTGCATGTGTCAGGCTGGTTTGGAACTATTTGGCTTCTGTCTCCCTTGTTAGACTGTGAGTTCAACCTCACCATCATCTGCTCCACTCTGCTTCCTCTGAGCCCAGCCAGGCCCTGTGATGGTCAGGTGAGGGCTCTGTGAATGGACTAATGATGGAGAGAACCCCCAAAGACTTCCCCATAGTCTTCTCTCTTCTGTCTCTTGCTTCAATGCTACAAAACTGGTAGCTAGAGGGTTAAAACACAGAGATGCTCCAACATGTTAGCAGCGTGAGGACCAGGTGAAAACAAATGGTTACCAGGCTGCCACACCACATCCGCCAGGCTCCTGCCTGTTCCTGGCACCACATATGGTCTGCACACTGCCTGCCTGCCTACCCCGGAGAAGGGATGAGCCAAGAGGGCTCTGGGAACTGCAGGGATCAAAATGTGTGTACAGGGGTGAATTACCCAATAAGCAAGGTAAGCATGGGCTTACATGTAGTTACTTACTATTGTGTGGTATACAAATTCATATGGGGTTCAAACAGATTAGTAAGTGTAAAATGATTCACTACAGATTAGTAAGTAAGCACCAATAAGCCTGTGCTTACCTTGCTTACTGGGTACTTCATCCCTGTCAGGTATTGTAAATTTGAAAAGATGTGTTGATTCTGTAGGAAGGTGCTGTGGGGTTGGGAGAGAGACTACTGCCAGCCATACCTAGAAGCAGAATCTTTGATGTGGTGAAAAAAATGTGAAAGCATTCACTATAGATTAGTAAGTAAGCACAAGTAAGCCCATGCTTATCTTGCTTATTGAGTAATCCAACACTGAGCATGTGTGAGTATGCAAGCAATGTGTGTATGTGTCTGGCAGGGGGGAGGGGAAAGTGACAGAGAATGAAAGATAAAAAGAGAAGTAAGGTGAAGAAAGTTAGAGACAGGAGAAGGTAAAAGGAGAGGAGGGGATAAGAGAATACGGGAGAAAAAGATAGGGGAGGGTGAGGGCACAGGAGGGGAGAGGAGGGGGAGGGGAAAAGGAAAGAAGAGAGGAGTGGAGGAGAGGAGGGTATCTAGGGTGGCAATTACGACACCTGCCCTGGGTGTCATGAGGGGGGCACCAAGGAGCAGTGTCTATATATGGCTGCAGTTTAGGCAACGTAGAATCCAAAGGAAAATGAGCATGAGAGGAGAAAAAGAAAGGACATTGGACTATGAAACTTTGGTCAGAAAGGCCTCCCAGGGCACCCTAACTGCACACCAGAAACCACTTGGTGGCAAATCTTACCTGACTCTACATGCAACTATTTTCCTCAGCTGCCCCCTGGCTTCTGTGGCATCCTGGTGTCATAGCCTTGCTCCATGCCTACTCTCAGCAATCTTTATGATTTGACGTGTCTCCCTTGAAATTTTCCAAGCACCCCACACCCCTACCACCTGCTAGTGACTGGAGTTGGTTGGGGCATCTTGCATGTTCCCTCCTGTCCATTTCTCCTCTTTGGGGCACTTTCTGACCATACAAGGGGCCTTCAAAAAGTTCATGAAAAAATGGAACAAAAAGAAAATTGAATTTTTTTCAAGAATTTTTTGAAGCCCCTTCATATTATATCTTCACTGCTCCTGTCTGCCACACAAGATGGGCTGACCAGGTGTCTCAAGGACTTGGAGACTTGCCCATGGAACTGTACCAGGGCTCCAGTTCTAGAAAGGCAGCCAGTGGATCATTCCTGTTGACCTGTGTGGTATTTCTTCACACGATCTCATGAGATTGGGCCACCAGAATAGTTCTGGCTCACTGACTTTGAGGGATTCAAATTGTTAATATAGATAGGGGCCTTTTGGTGGGGTATTACTGGGAGGGAAGAGAGGGGCATTAGGCTCAGGAACATCAGAAAATACACACGGAAGGTAGGTTTCACTCAGATCTAAATGTGAGTCCTGGTATGGTGCTGTGGGATAAAGCACTGAACCTCAAGGTTGGTTTGAACCACAAGGTCAATGGTTCAAACTCCCTAGCTGCTCCTTGGAAATCCTATACGGGGTCACCATGGGTTGAAACCAACTTGATGGCACTTAACAATAACAACAAATATGGAAGATAAAACACTGAAGGTTCTAGAAGAAAACAAAGGGGACTGCCTCCATGATACTGAGGTGAGCAAATTGTCACACAAGACATAAAAACAGTACTGAAAAATTGAACTATATTAAAATGAAGAACTGCTGTTCATCAAATTATGTCAAGGGAGTAATAAAGTAAGCCGCAAATGGAAAGAAAGGATTTAGAATGCATTCATACAGGTTTACATATTCCAAAATCTTAAATGCCCTGAAAAACAACACTGACAAATTTTCCCAAGAAGTCATTTAATGGCAAAACCTTACTTAACCCAACACGAAACTATAATCTTCATTTAGAGTATGAATATCCATGTGTTTACTATAGAAACATTAATGAGTTTTATTATGAGGACCTGCTTCATAAACTGCTCAAAATGTATAAGATACGTCCTGGTGCAGTGCTGGAGGGTAAGCACTACCCTGCTAACTGCAAGGTTGGTGGTTCAAATCCACCAGTCACTCTTTGAAATTCTATACAGGGTCACATGAATCAGAAGTGATTTGACAGCATACAACAATAACAACATGAACTTAAATGTTTTTGTAAAATCTGAGAAATTATGAGTTTCAAGATGTAGCTAGTCTCAAATTACTATCCTAAGGAAGTTTACAGAGTTGTAACTAATTGAATCAATGTGTCAATTCTTCCTGGTTAGGTGGGGCAGGAGAAGGTAAAAAGGTCCAGGGAAGTTTTGTGGAGAAGTGACAACTCAACTGAGTCTTGTAGACTGAGCACAGTTAACCAGGCAAACAAGGCAGAGAAGAACATTCTGGCTGGCGGGGGCAGCGCCTGTAAGAGGTTGGATCAAGGAAGTGGGACAGCATTGTAGAAATGCAATTGCTCATTAATATTGGTAGGGAGACCTAAGGGGAGAGCAGCAGGGTACAAGACTGGTATATTTGGTAGAGACTAGCTCATTGAGGTATATCACATGCTCAGCTGAGGAGTTCCGGCTCTATCCCATAGACTTGGCAACAGAGTCGTGGGTTTTTAGTAGGGGAGGGAACCAGTAGATTTGCATTTTAGGGAGATCCAGGTGGGCGAGTTACTCCTCCAAGTGCCTTGCTGAAATCCAGAAAAGCTCTGCCTGCTGTCTCCTCCAATCCACCCGGACCACACATGGAAATGAGGCTGCTTTGGCATGGCTTGCCTGGCACAACTCAACTTCCAGAAAACGTATCTGTAAGAATCGATTATGTCATGGCAGGAGACCAACAAGGAGACAGGCAAATATGGCTTTAGGAAATTGGTAAGCAGGTTCTATGGATACCCTCCAACCACAATTTCCACAGCTGCCCCCATGGCTTCTATGGCATCCTGATTGACCTGGCCCTTGGACAGGTGTGACCAGGGAGAGGCTCATGGTTCAGCTGCGCTGGGTCTCTGCTCCACTGCCATGCATATTCAGCAACATCCATTTGCAACCCAAACAGACACTGCTCACTTCTTAAGTTGTTTTCAAATTTTGCTCTTTTTGTTTCTGTTTTTCATTTAGCTTTTTTGGCTGGTTCAAGTTCGACAGGCAATTTCTTCATTGAGATTGGGAGAGAGAAAACAGCCTGTAAAAGAGCAGGGGATATATGTGTTTTGTGTTGTCATTATTTTTGGAGTGGTTCTAGAAAGGCATACCCATGAGCTGAGCCCATTAGCCAGGTCCTAGGTGTATGTCTTCCATTCAGCATAACCTCCCAGTATTTTGGCCCCCTACCTTTAATTCATAACCCTATCCTTAAGCTCAAGGCACCCTCTCTCATGGATTAAATGTGTGACCTCCCAATTCACCTTCTATATTTTTATTCATACGTATGTAAATATATAGCATTGATTATGCTTTTGAAATTTTATGGAAATTATATCATGTTATACATCTAATTCTGCTTTTTAATTGTTTCCTCTTGACATTAGAAGCATATGTAAGTCATCACCTTTGATCTGGTGTAATGTTTCATCACATGCACTCCTCACATTTTATTTAATCATTTCTTTACAGATGGACACCCAGACTGCTTCCAATTCCTTATCATTTTAAACAATGCTGCAAAGAACATCTTCATACTTGGCTGGAACGCAAACTTCACAGTCAACCTAACCTGGACTGAGTTCTCACACATTGCGTACCCTTAAGCCTCAACTCCATCTGTGAAACAGCAACAACAACAAAAAAGTGGTGGAGTAATAATATCAATACTTTATAGGATTTTTCACACTAGACTTTTAAGAAGTCTTCTAAAGGTAGACCTTTATCTGCCTTTTCTACTGGTCTACCCCTAGCTTTCACACAGAGCCTAGAACAAAGTAGGTGCTGAATAAAGTATTGGTTAATGAAATGACTGTTGTAAAATCACCTGAAACACTACACATTAAAGGAATTTGGTCTATTATTGTTGTTGTTAGGTGCCACTGAGTTGGTTCCAACTGATAGTGACCCTGTGTACAACAGAACAAAATAGTGCCCAGTCCTATGCCATCTTCACAATTATGTTGGAGTCCATTGCTGCTGCCACCTTGTAAATCCATCTCATTGTTGAAGGGGGGGAGATGGTCTTCCTCTTTTTTGTTGACCCTCCACTTTACCAAGCAAGCAAGATGTCTTCCAGGGACTGGTACGAAGTATGAGAGACAAAATCTCACCATTCTTAATTCTAAGGAGCACTCCAGATATACTTTTTCCAAAACAGATTTGTTTGGGTTTTGGGCCATCCATGGTACTTTCAATATTCTTCAACAATGCCACAATTCAAATGTATAGATTCTTCTAAGGTTGTCCTTATTCATTGTCCAACTTTCACATACGTATTAAATTATTGAAAATATCATGGTTTGGGTCAGTTGCACTGTAGTCCTTAAACTGACATCTTTGCTTTTCAATACTTTAATGAGGTCTCTTGCCGCAGATTTGTCTAATACAATATGTCTTTTGATTTCTTGACTCCTGATTCCATGAGCATTGATGGTGGATCCAAGTACAGTGAAATTTTTAACAATGTCAAAATTTTCTCAGTTTATCATGATGTTATTTATTGATCCATTTGTAAGGGTTTTTGTTTTCTTTACATTGAGATGCAATCCATACTGAAAATTATTGTCTTTGATCTTCATCAGTAAGTATTTCAAGTCCTCCATGTTTCCAGCAAGCAAGGTGTGTCATCTGCATATCACAAGTTGTTAATGAGTCTTCCTTTAATCCTGATACTATGTTCTTCTTCATATAATCCAGTTTCTTGGATTATTTGGTCATCATACAAATTGAATAAGAATGATGAAAGGATACAACCCTGACAGATAGTTTTCCTGATTTTTAAACTATTCAGTATCCTGTTGTTGTTAGAATAACTGCCTCTTGGTCTATGTACAGGTTCCTCATAAGCACAAATAAATATTCTGGAATACTCATTCTTCACAATGGTATCCATAGTTTGTTATGATCCACACAGTTGAATGTCTTTGCATAGTCAATAAAGTACAAGTAAACATCTTTCTGGTATTCTCTGTTTCCATGCAAAATCCATATGGCATCAGCTTGTTCCACGTCCTCTTCTGAATCCAGCTTGAATTCCTGGAAGTTCCCTGTCCATGTGCTACCACAACAGTTTTTTATTTCTCTTCAGCAAAATGTTACTTGCATGTGATATTAATGGTATTGTTCGATGACTTCCACATTCCCTTGGGTCACCTTTCTTTAGAAAGGGCACAAATATAAATCTCTTCCAACTGGTGGGCCAGGTAGTTGCTTTCCAAATTTCTTGGCATAGATGACTGAGTGCCTCCAGCACTGTATCAGTTTGTTGAAACATTTCAATTTGTATTTTGTCAATTCCTGGTGCCTTGTTTCTCACCAGTGCCTTCAGTGCAATTTGGACTTTTTTCCTTCAATATCATTGGTTCTTGATCACATGCTGCCTCTCGAAAGGGTTGAATTCTTTTTGGTACAGTAACTCTCTGTATTTCTTCCATCTTCTTTTTTGATACTTCCTGTGCTATTTAACATTTTGCCCATTGAATCCTTCAATATAGCAAGTCAAGGCTGAAAATTTTTCTTCAGTTCTTTAAATTTGCGCAATACTGAGTGTGTTCTTCCTTTTGGTTTTCTGATTCTAGGTCACTTGAAATATTGCATATGAAAGGAACTTGTGATATATA
>NW_006408532.1:1547562-1553373 GCF_000296735.1 Chrysochloris asiatica | reverse complement strand
TGGTTCCAACTCATAGTGACCCTGTATAGTGTTTCTGAGGAGCGACTGGTAAGTTTGAACCACCAACCTTGGGGTGGTTTAAACTGACCTTGTGGTCCAGCACTTTATTTCACAGCACCACACCAGGACTCTATGTGGTATATATACATATATACAGAGAGAGCGGGGAAAAGAGAGTCCTAGTGTGGCGCTGTGGGTTACTAATGTGCTGGACTGTATAGTCGGTTTGAACCTCAAGGTTGGTGGTTCAAGCTCACCAGCTACTCCTTGGAAACCCTGTGCAGGGTTGCTATGGGTTGGACCAACTCGACAGCACTTAATAACAACAGATGGGGAAACTGAGGTTCGAAGAAGTTACAGAATATATATATATAATTTGTTAAGTGCTGTTGAGTTGGTTCCTACTCATTGCGACTCTTTGTAAGGTTTCTGAGGAGTGCTGGTTTGTTTTAACCATCGTCCTTGTGGTTAGCTGTCCAGTGCTTATCCTACAGCGCCATACCAGGACCTATATGAATTGTTATTATTTGATAATTACTTAAATAACATTAATAATGCATTTATAATTTCAATAAAATTAAATGTTTGTAAGTGACAATAATGCTAGGTTTTATTCTACTTATATATACCCCAAGTTCCTCTGTCTCTGGGATAAGTTCTTTCCTACCTTTCTTCACATTAGAAACATTTTCTGAAGGTTTATCAAGAGGGCCTGGCTTGGGGTGGGAAATCTGGAACTAGTCTGTCCAGTCCCAGGTGAGGTGGCCTAATCGTCCTTCTTGAGTCTGATGCCCAGGAAGCACTCACAGTCCCAACGCCCTCCCCCACTCCTGGCCTTTAAAGCTCAGCTAATGCAATGCACCCACCTCACCAAGGTGTTGTGAAGATTAATTATGGCTTGTAAAGGGCTTTGAAGATGAAACACGCTTGTTATGGAAATAAAGGGCTTGAGACGCAAAGCTTTCTTCAAGTCTCCTCTTCCTTGGAACCTTCTCTCTTGCCATTCCTGCCTTTAAAGGGCCCCAGAGGAGTTCAGAAGTAAGGGTGACCTCCCCACGACTCCTGTTGGAAATGAAGATTTCCTCCAGACTTCCCTGAACAGCAGAGAGATGTGACACCTCACTGCTAGTTCGAACTCAGCTAAACTGGTTCAAAATACACTAAACAGATTCAGCAATGGTGGTGAAATGTATTTCCGATATGAGCTTTTTGCTGCCAAATTTAACGATTCAAATTGGTTTTTTAAAAAAAGAATTTGATTTCATTCCCCCTCATGCTTTCACAGACTTAAAGATATTTGAAATAGTGGAAATGTGAGCCAAATGCCTTTCCATAGCAAAGTGGAGCAATCAGGGGTATTAGTAGCAGATGAACCTAAGTCAGACCCTAGTTCAGTCCCTCACCATCAGTGGGCAA
Organism: Chrysochloris asiatica; assembly: GCF_000296735.1. Taxonomy (NCBI): domain Eukaryota; kingdom Metazoa; phylum Chordata; class Mammalia; order Afrosoricida; family Chrysochloridae; genus Chrysochloris; species Chrysochloris asiatica. Next base: position 1,551,957 of record NW_006408532.1, on the reverse strand, counting down.
GTTCTATAACCTCTTTGAGCCTCAGTTTCCCCATCCATCAAATGAAGATAATAATATGAGTTGCAAGGTCGGCGGTTCAAACCCACCAATCACTCCTTGGAAACTCTATACAGGGTTGCTGTGAGTCAGAACCGACTTGATGACACTTAACAACAACATCAGAATTATTGTTAGGATTAATTGAGTGGATGCAGGAAATACACATAAAAAGCATCCAGTAAATGTTAGTCTTTAATAATAATGGAATTCCTAGATGGTACAAATAGTTAATGTATTTAGCTACTAACTGAAATGTTGGTGGTACCTCAGGATAAAGGTCTGGCAATCGAGTTCTGAAAACTCAGCTATTAAACACCCTATGGAACACAGTTCTACTCTGACCCATATAGGGTCACCATGAATCAGAGTTGACTTAACGACAACTGGCTGTTGTTTTTTTACTGGTTTATTAATAATTATATACCCAAACCTGGTAAGAAAGGCAGCATGGTCTCTACTTGACAAATGAACAATCCAGGTTTAGAGGAGTGATGTGCCTTGCCATGATGTCAGAGGGAAAGATCAAACCCAGGTCGGCTTGCCTCCAAAGCCCTGCTCACCCACACATGGCCTCACCACTGGAAGGCAGCTTGTTTTCCCAAAACGGGAACCTGCAGCAAATCTCAACTCCAACAGAGAGAGCAAGAGGGAGCCCAGTGGCATGCTGGAGCCTGGAGGATGACTGTTTCCGTGCCACTGAGTTGTTTAATCCCACGTTACTGCATTATATTGGCATTCCATATGCTCACTTCTCATTTCCTGATAGTATTAACACTTGCCTAAGAGGGGATGAATGCCTGCTAGAAGCCTGTTTTCTCTGACATGGTAGTAGAGTCAAAAATGTCCTAGTGGCTTTGAGGACTCCTGCCACCTGAGATGTGCCACTACAGTGGAGGGTTTCAGGGATACTGAGCCTTTCCCTGGGTCTGGGTCTGCGTCTAGGTGCAGCAATCTCACCTTATCTGCACTGAGGTCAACTTGGTCATACTCCTTGTGGAAAACAGAAAATGTGATCAAATTCATTCATGTCTCTCCATCACCCTGCTTTCTGCTCTCCCATTCAACAGACCTTTATGGAACTGTTGGTATGCCCTGGTGTGCTGCTGTAGGATAAGCAATGGACTGCTAACCACAAGGTTGGTGGTTCAAACCCACCAGTCACTCCTTGGAAACTCTATACAGGGTCACTATGAGTCTGAACTGACTAGATAGCACTTAACAACATTATGCCCATAAACACTGCTTAATAACAATGGCCTTATTCAGTATTTACTACTGTCACCCAGGTCTTACATTTTTCAGACATGGTCCTTCTTAAATCTTAACAATGCTTTGACATAAATATGTGGTGCTGTGGGTTAATGCGCTGGTCTGCAGTCTCTTTGGTCTATAAGGTTGGCGGTTCAAGTTCACCAGCTGCTTCTTGGAAACCCTATGCAGGGTTGCTATTGGTCAGAACTGACCTGACAGCACTTAACAACAGTAATCATTTCACAATAGAAGAAAAAAGAAACAAGGCTCTTAACCACAACAACACACTGCCTCCCTGAGGGCATGCACTGCATCGCATTCATTTCTTATCTCCAACAGAGTATATAGTAAGCACTCAATAAATATTTGCTATTGAATAAATAGGAGTCCTTGTATGGAGCTGTCGGATAAGCACTGGATTGCTAACTACAAGGTCAGCAGTTCAAACCCACCAGTTCCTCCTTGGAAGTCCTATATAGGGTCACTATGCATACTGATTACAAATTGGGCTGCTAACCTCTAGGTCAGCAGTTCAAAACTACCAGCTGTTACACAGGAGAAAGATGACGCTTTCTGCTCCCACAAAGATTTATAGCCTTGGAAATCCTGTACTGGGTCACTATGAGTCAGAACTGACTCCATATCACATAACCACCACTACCAACAACAACAACAACAACAACAACAACAACAATAATTGAATAAAGACGGGCTGGATAATCAGTCACATGTTACATTGCTCTTCAGTTTTTCACAATGTCCTTCTTATATGTTAGATAGCAGAGCTAGGCTTTATAATCCCCCTTTACAGACATGGCTTCTGGGCCCTGTAAACAGTAGGAGATTGGGACTCAGATATGACTCACAATGAAGACATGATACCCTTCCAAACAGGATGAAACTGCCAGGCAGAGAGGTATCTGCCTGGCCGAAATATATAGATGGTACAGAGCACTAGAGCCCAAGCTGAAATCATATGCCCAGCACATGTTTTCTGAAAACATTCACATCACTTCCATGATTGGTGTGAGGTTTGAGGTTTCAGATATTAAAATTATGAAAGAGCAAAGCAAAACGTTCAAAGCAGAGATGGAAAGAGAACAAAGTAAAACTCAACCTTGTCACCACCTCTCTTTACTTCAGTTCCTTTCCAGAAACCTCTCAAGGGTACAAGTTTGCAATCCAAATTCATCTTAAATGGTACAGTTTGTTTTTGGGACCCGTGCTATAAATAGGCAGATGTAGAGATTTGAAGCCAGGTTCAAATCCAGACTCAGTTAATTTCCAGCTATGTGAAGTTGGACAAATGTCCTTGCTATCAATGTCCACATCTGTAAAATGGAGATTAATCACCAGCTTGTTTGTAAATTGCTATGAACTTACAACTTTTTTGCTTTCTTTTCAGAACTACAAGAAGTAAAAATTATAATAGTAAATATAACTGTTATAACGGTTAGAATAAGCTGGGCTTTGCTATAATAATAAGCAATCTCAAAACTTCAATGACTTAGTACAACAAAGGTTTATTTCTTTCACATGCTCCATGCCTGCCATGGGTCAACAAGGGGCTTCTGTTCATTGTGGTCATGGAGGGACCAGCCACCATCTTGTTTCTGATCATTAGGTCCAAGGGGCAAAAGGGATTTGGAGGCTCTCTCATTGATAATTTCATGTCTGGCATGAGAATGACACATCTCACTTTTTTTTTTGCTCATAATTCATTGGCAGAACATGTCACATGGCTTCACCCAAACCAGGGGCCCAGGAGGTACAATTCTAAAGTATGCCTGGAAGGGGAGAGAATCCGAAATATTTCTTTCTTTCTTTTTTTTTTTTCTCCCACTTCAGATACTTATTATTCAGTGTCAATCCTAACACGATACATCAACATGATTTCGTGCACGTAGGGAAGAAAGATATCTTGGTTGAGAGGGAAACTGTGCCACGGCTTCTGGAAGAGCTTCATTCTAAGTAGCTTTAAGGGGAAACATTTCATTTAAAAGTCAGGGCCTTCTTTATTCTATTTTCTGTAATCCACATTTACTTAGTAGAATTTGTATTGATCATTGGGACCCAGTTTGTTTCATGACTCTGGGTTATTCTTTCTGTCCCACTGACATCTGGATTAAACAATGCCAGATGGAAGATATCCAGTACCTCCAGCTCCAATAAATACGAAGACAGGTATCAGACTCAGGTGTTTCTTGGCCTGACAAAGGATCTGGCTGAGAAAACAAGGTCCCAGAACCTAGGACTCTCTGTTCTATGTCTAGAAATATTTCTTGAATGGCATCTACCATTCACTGAGTACTTATCACATGCCAGGCATTATTCTGAGTGTTTTTGTTTTTTGTTTTTTTAATGTCACTTAATGCCATCAACAATCCTCTAAGCAGGGGGTTTTGTCTTCAATTTATCCTTGAACAAATTGACACTCAGAAATGGAAGTAACTTGACCAAGGCTGGACAATGAGTAGGTTGCAGAGTCAAAACTAAATCCGGGGAAGAGGTCCTGCCTGTTTCCCTGGGTTGTGTTCCTACAGTCAGGCCATTATCCAAATGAAATGATCGAATATGGGGCTGGAATAAGAACTAGCATTAACTGATCTCTTTCTTTGTATTAGCCTGTTTACTACCACCTCAATTATGCCTGAGAATTAATTTCCATGTTGGTTAATAAGGAATTCATGACTTAGCAAAGTTAAAGATTTTGCCCAGGATCCATAGCGGAGTCTATCTGGGCCTAAAGTCTGTGCTTGTTTTATGCCTCTTTACACCCTTCTTTACTTTTTTTTTTTTTTTTAAATCAACTGGCGTCACTTTATTTATTTATTTATTTATTTTAAGGTTTTTATTGTGGATTGAGTGAAAGTTTATAGGGCACATCATCAGATTCACATTAAACAATTCATGTAACTTGTTTCATTACAATGATTATAATCCCCTCCATATACCATCAGTTAAAAGTATTTTTCTCTATCCACTTTAGCTTTTTAAAAAACACACAAACAAAAAAACCCACTCAGGCATATGTAATAATTTACATCTCCAAAGGGCACATTCTGCAAGTCTGCTCCTGGCCACCAGTTCTTAGTGCTTCTCTTC